>NC_049249.1:39808443-40080943 GCF_011100685.1 Canis lupus familiaris | reverse complement strand
GGGGTCTCTCTGGACAATTATAATGTGAGGGCAATAGCTTTCTGGCTGAGTTTTTAAATAAATAAATTGTACTTAGAGTCAGGTCATCGATAGAAATTTTGAGGTCAACTATAGTTTTAAAAGTAATTTCGTTTTACCATTCATATAT
The DNA here is from genome assembly GCF_011100685.1 of Canis lupus familiaris. Classification (NCBI taxonomy): domain Eukaryota; kingdom Metazoa; phylum Chordata; class Mammalia; order Carnivora; family Canidae; genus Canis; species Canis lupus. The sequence goes on along the minus strand of NC_049249.1, from coordinate 40,080,795 downwards.
GGTAATCTTGGTTAAGGGTTTAATCAAAATGTGGAGGAATTCAATTATTTAAAAAAAAAAAACGTGCATTTTGGGTTGCTCCAGGGGATAGAAAAATCTCATTTAAAATATCCAACTTTAATAATATAAAAATAAGACTATCCCAGTAATTACAGAAATCATATTTAGCAACCGGTTTAGTGTATTTTTAAATTTTATTGTGACGGAACATTTCCTCCATTCATTATGCTCGGGGAGACGCTTGTCAGAGGCTGTGAGAAAGACATTTCTTCTCGCCTCCAGACTATTTCGGGGCCCAGGCTGAGGCCCCCCTGGAAGGAGCCAGCCTGTGAGTCAGAGGGTGACCCGTTCAGAGATGGGGGTGCTCCTTGCGACCTGAGTGCAGGGGGACGCTCCTCAGGACAGGTGGATGAGTGAGGCTTGACGTCCAGAGACTTCCACACGGAAGAGGAAACATCTCACCATCGTTTGCACCAGATGAATAAAATGGTCAAGGAAAAATGAGTTTAAAATTGGCATCTCTTAAAATAAATAAATAAATATATAAATGAATAAAATAAAACAAATAAAATTGGCATTTCTTTCCAATTTAAAAGCTTTAGAGATTGGGGTCCTAAACCTTGTGTGAGGGAGACAGCCCGGGGCCAGCACCCAGAAAGCCCGAGCCCCCTGCCTTGACCCAGACCCCGGCTCCCAGTTGGCCAGCCCTGGTGCGGTCGGGGAGAGGGGGCCAGCTGGGAGGGCTGACCCCCACGTCTCCAAGGCTGGCCCGTCGGCGCCAAAACAGGAGCACCCGTGGATCTGGGGGCCCCTGGGGCAGAGGGCGCAGCAGGAAGAGTTCCCGTAAGACAGAGGCCTCGTCCACACGACGGAATTGCCCGGAAGCCTGGAAAAGCCGGCGTCTGGGTCCACCAGGAACAGGTGGGTCAGTCCCCGGGAAAGGGACTTGGGTGTCAGCATTTGGGGCTCCTGCAGCTCACGCTGAGCCGGCTCGTGGAGGTCACACTGGAGCTGGGGCTGAGGGGGTGCAGGGCACCAGGTGGAGAGCATGGGGGGTGCAGACTCCAGAGCCTCCCTCCTTCCTGGGAAGTGTTTCCTGGAGACACGAACCAGAGATCTGCTTGCGGGAGGCTGCCCGGGGGGGGGCCATCCCTGGGAGGGGGGACAGGCGGGGGGGACAGGCCAGGAGGCCAGGCAGGGGGGGACAGGCCGGAGAGACAGGCCAGGGGTGACAGGTGGGGGGGGCAGGTGGGGGGAACAGGCTGAGAGGGGACAGGCTGGGGGGAAAAGGCTGAGGGGGGACAGGCTTGGGGGGACAGGCGAGGGGAACAGGCTGGGGGGACAGGGCAGGGGGGACAGGTGGGGGGGCAGGTGGGGGGAACAGGCTGAGGGGGGACAGGCTGGGGGGACAGGCTGAGGGGGGACAGGCTGGGGGGAACAGGCTGAGGGGACAGGTCGGGGGGACAGGCTGGGGGGACAGGTAGGGGGACAGGCTGGGAGGACAGGCCAGGGGGAGAGGCTGAGAGGGGACAGGCTGGGGGGACAGGCTGGGGGGACAGGCCAGGGGAACAGGCTAAGGGGGGACAGGCTTGGGGGGACAGGCGAGGGGAACAGGCTGAGGGGGGACAGGCTGGGGGAAGAGGCTGAGGGGACAGGTGGGGGGACAGGCTGGGGGGACAGGCGGGGGGACAGGCCAGGGGAACAGGCTGAGGAGGCTCCAGGCCAGTGTCCTGCACAGAGACGGGGTGTCCCAGGGGGAGAAGCAGCACGGGGCACCAAGAGGCTCCCCTGAGCGGGGGCACCAGGACCCGGCGAGGGACGAGGCCATGTACCCTGGCCACGTGGTGGCTGCTGGGCAGGGGCTCTCCTGGTCCTGAAGTGAGAGACTTGGGGTGGTGCGGTCGGCCTGGCCCCGTGACCCCACAGGGTGCCCGTAGGCTGCTAAGACTGAAGTGCAGCGTCAGGAAAGGCTAGAACAGGACACGCAGTGTCCACAGGGTCCGCACCACAGTCTCCCTAAGCAGCCTGGGCCAAAGGCTAAATGACGGGAGCTACACTTGGGGACGGCGCCCCAGGCACGGAACGACCCGAACCCAGGCCCAGCGCCCCAGAGGTGGAATGTGGGAAGGGACAGCTCAAAGGAAACAGCAGACCTGCTGGAAAGATGAAAATGCCCGCAGCTGGAGCCCCAGAATGAGGAAGTAGAGTCCAAGGGGAAAGCTGAATTCAGCGAGATGCAGGGCGAGCCGCGGGGGAGGCCGGGGTGGCTGGAGCCTGGGGGACCGAGTCCTTGGGGGGCGCTTCCAGGAGAAGGGCCCCGGGAACGTGCTGCGGCCCGGGAGCACGGGAAGGGGGCGGGAGGGGCACGTCCGGAGCCCCCCGGGGGCGTCCACGGCCGGGGTTCGCGGGGTTCCCTGGACATTGGGGGGATCACACCTTAGAAACAGCTGCTCCAGGCTCGCTCTGAAACAGGACGGAGTCAACGACGGGTGGAACGGGCAGATGTATGGCCAACTCTTACCTCATCACAAACACAAAATTTAGCTTCCAACAGAAATAGACCGAAGTGTAAAAGCGTAAAAACATCACATTTCTGGAAGAAAACGTAGGAGAAAACCTTGCATCAGGCAAATACTTCTGATTCACTCTTCATCATAGGTGGGAATTGGCCAGTTGGCGTCATCGACGTAAAAGCTTCTGCTCCTTGTCCAGGATCACTGCGGGGGGAAACAGTCACCATGTGCCGTTGACAAGCTGCTTGCGGGCGGCTCGCAGAAAGTCCTTCCGTGGAGAATGTGAAAATCATGTGCCCGTGGCCTCACCAGCCCCGGGAGACGGTGCCCTTACAGGGTTATCTGTCACGGCTCTGGAGGCTGCAAGACAGAGACGGGGCACCGCGGGGTCTGGTGCTCGGGGTCGGCCCCCCGCGGGCTCCCGGACGGCTGTCTCCTCCTCCCGTGCTCACGTGGTGGTGGGAGACCTCTGCTCTCCTCATCCCCCAGCAGGGCGCTGATCCTACTCCTCCCCACCTCCCCACCTCCCCACCTCCAAGCACCATCACTGCGGATGGATTTAGGGCACGTCATGCATGAATCTGGGGATGGGGAGACTCATCCGGGGGATGCTCCGTCCGTGGCAACCTAATTCCCAACAGGCAAAACACGGACTCTCCTCAACAAGAAGGTACCTGGTGAGCGACAAACCCGTTGGAAGAGCCACGTCGGGAGTCCTCGGGGGAAACGAGAAGTAAAACCACGACGAGCGTCCTTGCATCAACGTCGCGGCGAACCTCAAACTGCTCTAGAAACCAAAGTCCGTTAAAAACAACAGCGCGGGGAGCTGCCGTTATCCTTCCTCGGGAAGAACTAAGCAAGACGCTCAATGACAGGCCCCGGCAACGTGAGAACGGGGCCAACTGGAAGCCCCGAGGGGCAGTTTCTTACAGACTCAGACTCGCACTTGCCCCACCCCGCACCCCAAATCCCACTCCTTGACACCTGCCCAAGAGAAAGGACGACTTCAGGTCAATACTTGTGCATGTTTGTCCGTGTCCACTTCGCTCGTCATCCAATGTGTTTCAACACGAGAGTGATAAACAGGTTTTTGAATAGTATTGGGCAATAAACGTGAGGAGGGTACCGATTTACACGGCCACGTGCAAGAGCCTCAAGACCAGGCTCTTGGCATAAGGAGGCCAGACCCAAAACCGAACATACTGCGCACGTCCACCTGTATGTGTTGGGAATTCTAGAAGAACGAAACCATTGCTCGGAAACAGAGACGGGTCAGTGGCTGCCTGGGTGCCGGGGCGGGAAGCCTGGCCGGAGGGGACCTGAGGGCCTATAAGATGATGAAAATGTACATATTTGTCAAAACTCATCAAACCACGGAGTTAAAATAAGTGCATTTTACAATATGTAAATGGTTCTTCAGTACCCTTGAGTTAGAGTGCCATGTGGTGCCACCCTACAAAATGCTTAAGATCACGATAGTAAATAAAATCGCGCGTTTGAGGACATCTAGGGCAACCCTTCAATGCCTCTGGTGGGAATGCAAATTAGTACAACTCTTAGAAATCCGTGTGGCCTTTCTACCAAACTGGAAACCACATGCAATGGGCCGGATCCTCTCCCAGATAAGGAGCCAACAGAGAGGCACACGCATGTCCGACAGAACACGCACCCGGGAATGTTCACGGCAGCGTTACCGGCCGCGGCCCAAACCCAGAGCAGCCCGGATGCCCTTCGGTGGTGGGAGGGGTCGCAGCACAGTGCCGGGCAGCACCTGCACCACGAGAATGTGTGGGGACCCAGGTCAACACCACAGACCCAGTTCTGGTCGTCGGAAGGCGGACTCAAGCGTGTACACCCTGCGCGACTGCAGGTGTTCAGACCCTGCACCCGGCAGGTGGGCTCTGTGCAGCCGCCGGTGAGGATCGGGGTGCCGGGGTGAAGGGGCGGGTGGTGACGGGGTCTTGCCAACGTGGCTGTCTCCTGACCTGGCTGCAGCCACCCGGAGGGTGCCCCGGCAGCGTCCATCCTGCTGCACTTGCATGGTTTGTGCAAAGGGTTTACATTGAGGGTCAAAAACAGAAACATGAATGTTCCAACAGAATAATGGACAAAATATTTTATGGGAACTGAAGAAATACCAGGGGGGCTGAGAAGGTGTGAGGAGCCTGAGCGGGCTGCCGGCAGGGCTGGGGGTCGAGCGCGGGGACGGGACACCCGGGCACAGCCTCCTCCGCCGTGATGGACGTTTGACGGATTCGTCACTAGCCTTTTTGTAGAACAACTGGCGCGTTTGCTGGGTGTGCGCCCTTGAATATGCAGAACCATCTCATGTCTGATCCTGGGAGCGACCCTCGGCGGGGAGACCCCCTTTATGGGTCTTTCACCAGCCCACGTGGCGTTCACCGGCTGTGTCACCGCTCGGTTGACAATAAACAAAATAAATTCAGCAAAGGGAAGGGACACAACCTCCTCCAAAATCAGTCGCTCCCGTTCACGTCAGTGACAGAAGGAGCTGGAAAGACAGAGCCTGCGTGCCATCGGGGTCGGTCCAAACAGCCTGTGCTTACAGGGGTGCAGGGACAGGTGGATGGAGGTGGGGAGGCCCCCACGCAGCGGGAGGAGGCGGCTGCCTGGGCCGCCTGGAGGCCCCCGTGTCCGCACAGCAACGCCGCTCACTTTGCTCATCCTCCGGCTTTGCAGCGTCTTATTTTACAGAATGTGCTCTCGAAGCTTAGTCTGTGCGTTAGGAAGTGATGAGTTATTTGTCAGAAAAATAATTCGAAAGCAGACCGCCCATGAAGGAACCTGACGTCAATCACCGTTTTTCTGCAGAAGCCTCCGTTGACTCAGAGCTGATGATGCTGAATGCCACCCGGTGCCGGTGCGTCGACCTCTCCGTGCGTGGGACGGTTCCAGCCCGCGAGGCCTGCTGCCTGGTGGGACCGTGTCCGCCTCCCCGCGGCCTCTGCAGAGGGAGAGGCTTGGCGGCAGGGGAGGTGTGCACATGCCCGTGGGGCTCGCCCAGGTGCGCGGCCAGGGAGGCGCAGATGCCACTCGCGGTGATGAAACATCTGATCCCAGGAGGGACGGGAAGGAGCCTTCCTGGCTCGTCCCAGGAACTCCCGTGGGCGGTGTAAGGGCATCCTGTGGGCAACGTTTTGCAGAGGTGTACAGAGGTGAGGACCCCAGCATCCGGCTAAGCTGGGGATCCCGGAAAGCTGGATCCAAAAGTTCAGACTTGGCATCCCTGCCTCTATTTTGGGCTCCGTGTGTGTGTGTGTGTGTGTTTTAAGGACATTGGGTTTTTAATTCTCAAATCTCACAATTATCCGGCAAAGTGGAAGACCTGATTCACGTAATTAGACATTTTGCTGTTTTCAGAGTTGCTACGTCTGATGGTGCCTGTACCTTGCCGCCCTCCCATCGCACCGTACGCCGAGCTCGGAGCGCTCGTCCCCGATGGAGGTGAGGGTGTTCCTCGCACCCAGTGTCTTCCCACCCGCCCCGCCCCCGCGGCGCAGCAACCTGATTCCCTCCTGCCCGTGTTTTAAGGGACGTGGTTGCAACACCCAGCTGGTTGTGAGGGGGAGAAAGGATGCTCTCTGGGAAAGGAGGTGGCTTACTTTGGGAAAAATCTTATTTCTGATAACGAAGGAGCAACGCGTTTAAGACATTTTGGGTTTTCGTGTGTAGACCTCGCTTTCCCACAGCGCTCGCTTTGTGAACCACAAGAAGAAAAAAATTAGCGGGGGCATACATGATCGTTTAATTTACATGTCAGAAAAGCAGCCAAGAAAACATAGAACAGCTTGAGAATGTGGTGCTGCCAAGTAGCACAGCTTAAAAATTCATTTCTACTTTGCAAAGAAAATATTTCTCCTCCCGCTTCTGCCGAGCGCAGAAGGAGAAGCCCTGGGGAGCCCGCCGGCTGGGTGGCAACAGTGGCAGTCGCCGCGAGGCGCCCATCCGCCCTGGGGAGGTGCAGGCGCGGTGGCCCGGGCGGCCCCGGCGCCTTGTGCACACAGGACGGGGTGGTGGGCAGGTGCTGGCAGCCCCTCTGGGCGTCGGGCGTCTCCGCTGCTGCGGTCCCCGAGCTGCGGGAGCACCTGGCCTCGTCAGCCAACAGGACAAGTGAATGACGACGACGCCAGGCTTCGGAAGGCGGGCTCTGGTTCACAGACTCGAGGTCCGGAAAAGTCAGATCTGACCACACCGACTGTCAGAGCAGGATCCTGCAGTGATTCCCCAAGAGCGGGAGGCCGCGTCCCACTGGGCGTCGTGTCCCCGAACGCGGGAGGCGCAGCGCTGGGAACTCGGCAGCTGCTCGGTGGCTCAGTCTCGTGAGTAAAGGAGCGACGTCCCGATGCTGACCACAGCGCGGCCGACCCCGGCGTGCACCGCTTTGCGAGCCCCCGTGTCCCAGGCACGGCGCCGGGCCTCACGCGTCCTCACAACGGAGGAGGAGTCCGGGGTCGGTGCCTCGTGGTTGAGAAGCCTGCAGCAGGTCGCCCTCGCAGGGAGAGCCGGGGCGCAGAGTGGGGTCTGCTCGTGCTCCGGGGCCAATGCCTCCCCTCACTCTGGTGTCCTGGGCTTGTAATGCCGCACGTGGACGTGAGCAAACGCTGCTTTTAATGATTTACGTGGAACAGGAGGGGCGGGAGGTGTAAGCGGCAGGAGGCACAGCACACGCCAAGTTTGTGCAGGAAACGGAGGTTTGGGTACGTTTTCCCCCTCACAGATGCCCTCAGTGCCCGTGCTTTGGGTGCACCTCCATCCCCTGGGCACCCAGGGACCCGGGTTCTGCCCCAACGAGGTCCTGGTTTCGGGGAGGCAGCTGGCCCTGGGAAAGGACAAAGCGCGGAGTGACGCGTGCATGTGTCAGAGGAACGTTCCCGTCGTTTCGGGAAGCATCAAGGAGGATCGGCCACCTGTGTTTGGGGCGTTCAGACAGACGTCAGCAGGAAGGTGTGCCTGCCCCGGATCTCGAAGGAGCCAGGCCAGGGGAGAGTGGAGAACGCACTGGGGCTTCCAGGAGACGGACGCCAGGTACAGAGCACGTGGGCGGGGGTGGGGGACCGGCGGGCGGAGGAGTCGGGCCGGTGAAGACACTCGTGTGCACTGTCGGGGACGCCGGGCAGGTGTCAGCCGCTGCGCGGCTGCGACAGGACAGGTCAGGCGTCGCTGGGTGGAAGTCACTCTAGCCCAGAACTCGTGTGGATGACGGGACACGCAAAGGGGAGGTGCAAGCCCCGAGGCAGGGAAACTGGAGAGAATGAGGCTGTTGTCTCACCCGGACGTGGGGGCAGCCAGGTGGACGGGATGGAGGAGCCGCGGGAGGACGGGGCGGATCGAGGAGCACGCACAGGTGGGCAGCGCGGGCCGGGCATGTGCCCAAGATGGAGCGGAAGGTCCGCTGAGGGCTCTTGGGGGCTGGGGCATCCTCCTCCGAGTAGTAGTTCAGGAGGGGGCAGACGTGTAGGCTCCGGGAGAAAGGTAACGAGCTTCGGGTGTTATCTGGAGGCTGGGACTCCGCGGAGCCTGGGGTCCGGGCCCCGGGGGGTCGGGATGCTCTTCTGGGACGCAATCAACGTGTGGCTGAGGTCGCTCGGGGAAGAAACTTCAAGAGGGAAGCGGTGGCAGAGGGCGGCTGAGTTTGAGAAAGACCAGAGGGTGAGAGACCACGTGAGGTGTCCCCCATGGTGGGGGGGGTTCCAGGGAAGGATCTGGATCAGGGACCCCGGAGAGGAGTAGGTCAAGGAGGGATTCAGTGAGGTACAAGTGGAGAAAAGCCACCAATAGTCGTCACCGTCGGGGTAAAGGTCGGGCTGGGACCCGTCGCCGGGGCTGATCCTGGTGATGGGACGTGTGCAGGCTCTGCATGTCTTCCTGCCTGGAATCCACGTCCGGGCAACAAAAAGATATTTCAAATGAATGAATATGGAAATAAATCTGTCCCCCGGGGAGGATTGAGGTATAAACCGCAGAATCCGTCAACGCTCAGAGAATGATACCAGGTGCGGGTTTGCACGCTTAAGTCCTGAGTCCTGATGAGGCCGTTGGTTCACTCGGCGACAAATGAACCGAGAGCAAATGTTGCCTTAAAAGTGTCAAGATGAGCGCCCCAGGTCATTCGTGAATTTTTTTTATTTTTTTTAAAAAAATTTGGGATCCCTGGGTGGCGTAGCGGTTTGGCGCCTGCCTTTGGCCCAGGGCACGATCCTGGAGACCCGGGATCGAATCCCACATTGGGCTCCTGGTGCATGGAGCCTGCTTCTCCCTCTGCCTGTGTCTCTGCCTCTCTCTCTCTCTCTGTGACTATCATAAATAAATAAAAATAAAAAAAATTAAAAAAAAATTTTTTTTGAATTTTTTTAAATAAATAATTTGCTGGTTTATATAAATCTGCTCGTGAAATTCAAAAACAAAACTGGGCTTCCACCAACAGCCATCAGCTGCTGTCTTTTGTTTGTAAGCAGACAATCTGGCCTTGGGAACACTTGTCTCTTTTGGACAAATACGTCTATCTGCGGAGACCAACTGGGTCGTGACGTGAGAGAGTGAGTTTCTCCCGCAGTCGGCTTCTCTTAGCCTGTTCCAGGTTGGCTCCGCATCTTCACCGACGCCGAGGATTCCCACCAGGATGTGCCCCGGTCCGTGGACACCGCGGATCCTGGGTCCGTGCCCCTGTGGTGTCCCCGCCACCCTTCCCCTCCAGGTCCCCAAGGCCTCAGCCATGCTTCCCAACGGACACATCCTTCTTCTTCCACAAAGATGCTAGGACCCTAGAGACAGGACAGCCCCTCCTCCCCGGGGACGTGGGGACTCAGCCGGGATCACGGCCTGAGATCCCAAGCCCTTGGCTCCCGTTATACCACCACCTCCCGGCGGACTCCCCGGTTGCAGGATGTGTAGATCCGGAGCCCAGGAAGTCGTAGGGGAGCACGTGCTCCCTCCCCTGCAGGAGCACTCGGGGCAAGAGCGCGAGAAACCAGCGGTCTCTGGAGTCTCTTCCCTGACCTGCAAGTACCACTTGGCATCCGGACCCTCCTTCAGGTCTTCCCTTTCTCGCCCCCAAGGAACTTCTCCGAACCGAGCGTCCGTGAATCGCATCTTGTCTGAATATTATCGAGCACGTAGAACTGAAATGGAAGAAGCCAGCGCGTGGTGCGTATGACGCTGGAATGTTTCATTCCCCGTCAGACGCTGGGGAGCCTAAGGTCCGCAAGGACGCCTCCCCTCCTGCCTCCGGGACTGAGCTCCCGCCGGATGTCACTGGGTGCCGCCGCCGACAGGTGAGGCTGCTCCTGCTCGGGTACTGGGGTGGGGCCCTTGGCGGGGCAGGCTGGGGCACCCGGAAAGTGCTGAGGCCCCTCAGCTGCGAGTAGCCGCATGTCCCCACGCAGGGCTTTCCGGACACCCCGTGCCCTCTCCGGTGCAGGCTCTGCAGGGAGCTCTGGCCCCCCGTGTGCCCTGACGGCCGTGGGCATGCCCACGCCTCCCCGATGCCCAGTCCCTTTTTTCCTTCCCAGTAAGCAGACAGAGCACCTTCCTGTGACGCCTCAGGGTGAGGGGGCCACCAGACCAGTTGGGGCGGAAGCACTAAGCGTCCCCCCCAGGCCAGGTGGTTCATCGGTAACATGAGGCCCTCCAGCAGACAGAGGAAGCTCGGTGCTCCCATGAGGCAGCCTCAGGGTCTGGCCTCTGTCTCTGGTCCCCGAGCCACGACGGGAGGGGGCGTGACCCACCGTAGTCCCGGAACCACAGACAACCCTGCACCAACAAGACATGCAACTTGGCTTGCAGGGTCCGGAGGTGGGGACGCGAGTGACCTCACCTGTGCCGACAAATCATCCGCCTTGAGCACTTGTGTCTCCCTTTTCGGAGAATCCACCCTTCCGTGCTCCCCCTGTATCCATCTCTCTGTGCTCCCCCTGCATCCGTCCCTCTGTGCTCCCCCGGCGTCCGTCCCTCCTTGCTCCCCTGATGTCTGCCCCTCCATGCTCCCCCTATATCAGTCTCTCCATGGTCCCCTGGCGTCCACTCCTCGGTGCTCCCCCCGCATCCACCCCTCGGTGCTCCCCCTGCATCCGTCCCTCTGTGCTTCTCTGGTGTCTGCCCTTCCATGCCCCCCGAGCATCCATCCTTCCATGCTCCCCCGGCGTCCGTCCCTCCATGCTCCCCCTGTATCAGTCTCTCCATGTTCCCCCAGCATCCACCCCTCCGTGCTCCCTGAGCATCCGTCCCTCCATGCTCCCCAGGCGCCCACCTCTGCGTGCTCCCCCGGCATCCCTCCGTGCTCCCCCACACTCCATGCTGAGCTCCCGCCTGCTCCTTGCGCTCCTGCCGTCACGTGACCACAGCCCCTCTGTGGCACTTGTCACGCCCTATCACTGCCGCCTGTGTGCACGTCTGCCTGCCCCTCTCCGGCTCCGGCTCGTGCTCCCTAAGGACAGCCACGAGTCTATCTTATTTATTGTTATCGCTCAGCGTGTGTTCAAGGATGTTTGTCCAACGGATGAGTGAATGAAAACTTTGCAAGGAGAAGAAAAATCGTGTAATGGAAATAACGACTTGCTGATTTATCGTTTATGTGAATTAGGGGTGTTTTATGTTGGGTTTGTTTTAAATGGGGCACACATGTTGTACCACCACTAGAATTTCATTTTAATTAAGCAGACACTTCTGCTGAAGTTGTTCCGGTTTAATCTTTTGATGTCTCGCATCGTTCATGAACGGTCCGCCGGTTGCTCTCTCCTCAGCAGCGAGGACGGCCCGGCTGTCAGGGGCAGGCCTCTGCGCTGGCCTCGAAGTGTCGTCCCCGCCCACGTGGTGAGCCCCCCTCTGCCCGGGGTGCTCTGGGCGGCGGGGATGTGGGCCTCATTCCAGGGTAGCAGACGGGCTGGGAGGGCTGCCGGCGGGCAGAGGCGTCCGCCACACGAGAGGATGGGCTCAGGGGTCGTCGGGGGGCCTGGCCCTGCCCCCGTGAGCCGTGTGTGTACCCGGGCGTCGCTTGTTGGCTTCCGGCCTGTGTCCGCGCCCCACGGGATCCAGGGACAGTCCTTGTCGGCAGCAGCTTAGAGCGTCTTCCTGTGGAGCCGTCTACCTGCCACCCTCCTCTGCGAGAGCAGACACACACGGGCACACGGGCACATGCACAGAGACACACGTGCACACACACACGCACAAAGACACATATGGATACGTGCACACACAGAGACACGCATGCACAGGGGCACACGTATGGAGATGAACACACAGACACACACGTGCACACATGTGTATATGCACAGAGACACATGTGCACACGCCCAGAGACACACACATGCCCTCACAGAGACACACAGGTGCACACACACACAGACACACACATGCACACGGGCACACGTACGGAGATGCACCAGCACAGAGACACACGTACACACACGTGCACACACAGACACACACGCACATGCACAGACACACATGGACATGTGCACACACACAGAGACACACACATACACACGGGCACATGTACGGAGACACACACACAGACACACATGTACACATGTGCACACACACAGAGATGCACACATGCATATGCAACAGAGATGCACGTGCCCACATGTGCACACTCACAGAGATATACACAGGCACATGCATGGAGGCACACATGCACACACACAGAGACACACATGCACACATGTATATACAGAGAGACACACACGTGCACATGGGCACACAGATGCACATGCCCAGAGACACACACGTGCACACATGTGCACACGCACAGAGACACACACACAGAGATATGCGCGCATGTGCACATGCAGAGAGACATGCGTGCTTACACACGTATGCACACATCGACACAGGGAGCACACGTGTACACGTGCAGACACCGAGATACACATGTGCACACATGTGTGCGCATATGCACACACCAGCATGTGCATATAGACCCCTGCACGCACACAGACCCACCCACACATACACACGCGCACGCCGTCAGGCTCCGAGGACGCCCCGGGGCGGCGGCCTGTCACGGGGCCCCGCGGAGCCACGACCCTGCTGTAGACAGCGAAGCCCAGCACTTCGTCCACAGTTCCTGCCAGGGTATGACCACGCGCCGTGTTCAAGTGCACGCCGTGGCCTGCGGCCTCCGTGCTGTCTTCACGAGGCCCTTGGGTGCCGATGCCGCAATTGTTACTTAATTGGGGGGACGTTTTCTGCTTTGGGGGATTTCGCCAAGTGCCTTTCTTTCTTGACTTCGAGAGAGAAGACACGGGGGCCTGCAGACCGTGCAAAGAGAATCCGCTGCCTTCGGTCAGGGGGACCGCTGGCGCGCGGCCAACAGCTGGGGGAGCGGAGGGGCTCCCTCTGCGCTCAGGCTACAGTCCTGGGCTCGGCGGGCTCCCGTCTTTGCACCGGGCCGCCGCGCGCGGCCGTGAACGCAGCTCATTCAGACACAGGTGAAAATGGACGGGTGCCCATTTGCACGACTCAGTCTTCCTTTTGAAATGAAGGGGTGTCATCTGCCGTTTTATTTGGTGCAAACATTCCAGGGAAAACTGACTCAAACACCTCTGTCAAGTCCTAGGTCTGTGGTCGGGAACACGGAGAGGAAGACAACCCTCAAACTCGGAGCCCCTGCGGGCACGCGGCTTAAGTGCATCGGGGCAGGTGCCCACGGGCGTGCGGAGCGTGCACACCCCTGGCTGAGGCCGTGCGGGCCTGAGCGTGCGAGGCGGGCTGGTGAGGGGCTCCGGCCTGGTGGGAACGTTCTCTCCTCTCTCCCCCAGCCACGGATAACTTATGGCGAGGAAGGGAAGCCGCCTTCACGAGGGGCATCCAGACGGCTAACCACGTCCTCCACGGGCCCGCCTCGTCCCATCTCTCGCCGATGCCCGCGGCGCTTCACCGTTTTGCGCTGCGGAGACCAAGAGACAGGCCGGCTGGGAAGCCTGTGATCTGCGGAGTTGCATCCGGACTCTAGACACGAGGGGGCAGGGTCCACCGCCCTCTCCTTTCGGGGCGAACGAGAGATCCCTCGGAGCCGGGGCACGCCTGGTTGGGAGCTGCAGAGCCAGAATCAGCACAATATTTCTTGTTAATGTGGGGATGCAAGCAGTTGTGCTGAGCAGACATATTTCCCCACTGAAAATCTGTAGTAATTGATTTTTAAATCTCCTGTAGAAAATGCTCTCTTTCCCGTCCCTTCCTTTGTTGTCAAGATACTGCTTCATGCGAGCACGTTTCTGATCCTACCCCCTTCTATCTCCACGCAGTAACTAATAGTTTTATCAGAATCTCTTGCCAGGATAGGCCCTCCTATTTCTTCACCCAGACCTTCGTTTGCGCGCAGCGGGCCCACCTGAGCTGAGCTGGAGGGAGAAAGTCAGAGGCCGCCTTTGCAGAATGACAGAGAACCGATGCGCACAGCCGACCGACTTTCAAATGCCTGACAGACGACTGGTAAAGAGGACGTCTCTGTTCACGCAAGATCTCTTACAAAATGAAATACGTTGCATCTTCCGAACACGTCGTAGGCATCTGGGAGCCCACATCTGAAATGATCCGGTTGGTCTCCAAGTGTCGGGTTCCACGCTGAACCTGGTGGTTACAAGGAGCTGCACGTGGGGTTCGCGGTGGTGGCCGGCGTCCCCTGGCTGAGATGTGAGCAGCCGTGCCGCCTCTGAGAGCACGCGCGTGTGGCCGCAGGGCGGCGGCTGGCATCTTTGATCTGTGATAGTCGTCGTCTGCTCTGGTCCCTGCGTCCGGCTGAGGGCCGGGGTCTGGCCCGGGGTAACTGAGGCCTGGCGCGGGGCTCCGACGTGGATGCAAGCCCGTGATGAGTCAGGGCAAGCTACCAGTTTGAGGAGCACAGAGAAGAAACCCCAAAGAGCTGCATTTTCGCCAAGACGTTAGCCGTGCGCGACAGCGGAGCTCACCTGTTCTTAGAAAGCGTCCCCGCGGAAGGCGCATAAACCTGCGTCGTGTTGACTCACGCTTGGTGCAGCGCTTTAACCGTGCCAGGTACCTGGAACGCCGGCAACTTGTGGGATGGGCTGCCAGTCGTAGGGAACCGCTTGGCCGGTGTTCCCAGGACCTCAGGCCCTGGGACGTCTCGTCTGGGGACGTCTCCGAGTTCCCACTCACCACAGACACAGCCGTGGGCCAGAGAGAGAGCAGTTCGGGGACGGAAGGGCTCATCAGACACTCGGGCCCATGGTCCGGCCTGAGCCGACCATTTCGAGGGGAGGCCCCGGCATTGTGGAGGGAAGGGGCTGGACCACGGTCTTGGGCGCACAGATGCGGGTGGGTCGTGGGAGGCCTGGGCTCAGGGTGGATCACAGACAGAGTCCGTCCCCATCCCTGCAAGGCCGTCCGTGGTGAGGCCGGGGAGGCCCAGCGGGGCTGCGTGTGGCTGGAGAGCTTTTCCCACGCTGACTGTCCTCGATTCCCCGCTGACACGCTTCCAGGGGAGGCCTCTCCCCCTGACACTGAGCTCTGAACTGCCGCGGACGGAGATAAACCAATTTGGAAGGAGGGCTATTATCCGGCTACGTGGCCAAGGGGAGGAGGGAGGCTCTGGGCTCACGCTGGGAAAATGCCTCAGTAAATGGGAAACTACTGCATCTGGCATGGCTTCAAAGCATTTTCAGCTTCTATTTTAATAAGGTGACATTGGAAATAACCCCAAAGTTCTTTTTAAACACAGAAAATGAAAAATCTCTTCAGATAGTCTCTGCCATAAAAATAAGTCCAAATGTTAGGTGAAGGGGTTCTAAATTATAAACTAGATGCTTCCCGGGCCGCCCTGCGACTCCAAGCCCCAAATTGGTGCCGAGAGCACGATCATTATCTTGCGCCAAGTGTGGAGAGAAGAGCAGAGGAGCCAGGCTGGGCGCCGGAGATCCCTTTGATTTCTGCATCATTAGGTGGCGAGATGGCAGAGCGCAGCACCTGGCCCACGCTCTCGGGGGCCACGAAGCGGGGTCGGAGGAGGAGCCTGCAGTTTCGGGTCTGGGCCGGGCGTCCTTCGTGCACGGTGACCCTGCAGCGCCCATCGCGTTCCAGGTGTGAGGGGCACAGCGGGGAAGGGGGGGCGTTCACACCTTCCCACAAGGAGCACGAGCGGATCCACCCCAAGTCGGCAGCGGCGGCCCAAGTCACACAGCCACGTGGCGACCGTAGGCTTGTGAGCGACAGTGACCGCGTGGAGCGGCAGCAGCGAAGCCCCCAGCACGCTCTGTGCCCGGGCCCTGCCTCGTGCACTCCAGGCACACACACCGAGCACAAGGATGGGGGGCCAGGGCGCCCTGGAGGGAGGGAGCCGTGGGGACAGCAGGCCGGTGTGCAGGTGGATGAGCCACGGGCACACCCGGCACAGCCCGGACGGGGCCCAGGTGAGCGTGAGGTGGGGGCAAGAGCTGCCAACCTTCCAGGTGAGACAGGCGCTGCCGGGAGCTGTGGCCCGAGCGGCGCAGGACGTGCTGCTCCCGCAGGCTGGCCGCCGGAAATAATGTCCCATTCGGGTGGTGACACCAGAGAGTGACGCTGAGTCCTCAGTGACCCTCATGCAGACGCGGGTGTCGAAAGTGGGTTAGTCCGCCCGCCCACGGGGTCCTGTGGCTGAGGGCGGGCAGACGGCTGTGTGCACAGGGCTTCAGACTGCGTCACAGTTGTGGCCTGCGTGCTACCCCACGTCTGCCGCCTGCACCCCTGCCACCCCTCCCGGCAGCGGGGCAGGTGGGCAGTGGGGCCAAGTGGGCAGCGGGGCAGGTGGGCAGTGGGGCAGGTGGGCAGCGAGGCAGGCAGGCAGCAGGGCAGGTGGGCAGTGGGACAGGTGGGTAGCTGGCAGTGGGAAGCAGGGCAGGTGGGCAGCACAGCAGGTGGGCAGCAGGGCGGGTGGACAGTGGAGCAGGTGGGTAGCAGGGCAGGTGGGAAGCCGGCAGGTGGGTAGGGGGAAGGTGGACAGCGGGGCAGATGGGCACCAGAGCAGGTGGGCAGCAGGAAAGGTGGTCAGTGGGGCAGCAGAGCAGGTGGACAGTGGGACAGGTGGGAAGCTGGCAGTGGGAAGCAGGGCAGGCGGGCAGTGGAGCAGGTGGGAAGGGGGCAGGTGGGCAGTGGGACAGATGGGAAGCTGGCAGTGGGAAGCAGGGCAGGCAGGCAGCGGGGCAGGTGGGCAGTGGAGCAGGTGGGAAGGGGGGCAGGTGGGCAGTGGAGCAGGTGGGAAGGGGGGCAGGTGGGCAGTGGGGCAGGCGGGCAGCAGATCAGGTGGGCAGCGGGGCAGGTGGGCAGTGGGGCAGGCGGGCAGCAGATCAGGTGGGCAGCGGGGGGGGGTGTGCAGCAAGGCAGGTGGGCAGCGGGACCAGCCTGGCATGAGACAGGGGGAGTGTTCAGCCTTTGTTTCTAACTCTGGGAAGGAGAAAGCAGGACCTGTGTCTGTTCTTAGGTTGAGCCCTAAAAGCTTTGGTTAGGGTGGCAGCCATCTGAGTGGAGCTGTCGTGCCGCTGACGGAACCGAGCACCAGTCTGGGTGTCCCCATGGAGGTCCTCTGTGGCTGAGGGCAGCACACAGCTGGTCACGCTTCAAGATGCGGGTGGGCCTCGTGCCGTCAGGTGAGGGCCTTTAGGACAAAAACAGGTTTCCCGGAGAAGGAATTCTGCCTCGAGACTGCAGCGTCTGGTCTTGCGGGGCCCTCAGCCTGCCCCGCGAATTGGAACCGGTCGGCTCTGCTGGCTTTTCACTCCTAACGTCTCTCCTTAGAGAATGGTAGGTAGGTGATGGATATAGGTGTGGGTGCAGGTGCAGTGCAGGTGCACGTGTGGGTATGGGCATGGGTATAGATGGGGGTGCAGGGGCAGATGCAGGTATAGATGGTGGTGGAGGAGTAGGTGTAGGTGTAGGTACAAATGGTGGTGCAGGTGCAGGTGTAGTTATAGATAGTGGTGCAGATAAAGGCATAGATGGTGGTGCAGGGGCAGGTGTAGGTGTAGATGGTGGCGCAGGAGCAGGTATAGGTATAGATGGTGCAGGAGCAGGTATAGGTATAGATGGTGCAAGAGCAGGTATAGGTATAGATGGTGGTGCAGGTGCAGGTATAGATGTAGATGGTGCAGGTGCAGGTGTAGGTATAGATGGTGGTGCAGGGGCAGGTGCAGGTATAGATGGTGGTGCAGGGGCAGGTGTAGGTCCAGATGGTGGTGCAGGGGCAGGTGCAGGTGTAGATGGTGCAGGTGCAGGTGTAGGTGTAGATGGTGCAGGTGCAGGTGCAGGTATAGATGGTGGTGCAGGGGCAGGTGTAGGTCCAGATGGTGGTGCAGGGGCAGGTGTAGGTCCAGATGGTGGTGCAGGGGCAGGTGTAGGTCCAGATGGTGGTGCAGGGGCAGGTGCAGGTGTAGATGGTGGTGCAGGGGCAGGTGCAGGTATTTGTACACAAACACATACACCTCTGGGGGTGTTTCTCTAAAACACGCTAACTGATACAGTTAAGTCACAAGGAAACACATAGGCACAGATTGGCTTTCTCTTGGTAAATATTCAGGGGAACCTCACACTCCATCTGCCTGAATGTCACAGCGTGAATCCAATCAGGGACTGGGGGCAAAAGGAGCCTAAGACATCTGTCACCTGCTCCAGCAACGGCCATGTAACTGAGCCACTTCCTCATGTGGGAGAATTATTTTAGGTGAAATGATTAATTCTGAAAGCAAAATTATAAATAAATAGATTGTTTGAATGTTGTTCAGTCCAATTCACTCACTACTTAATTTATTTCCCAGGAGCTGCCTCTGGGGGATTTTATTGAGCTGTGACTCGAATCATTTAATTTTTTACCAGGCTATTTTTTGCCATTGAAAATTCAAATTTCACAATAAAGTAAACATTTGTTTAATGTTTATTGGATGTTCCCACTACTAATTTACTTATGGAATTTCTTTTTTTAGAGAGAGAGGGGGAAAAAAGCGGTCCCCCTGTGGACAGGTGTCGGACGCATGCCAAGGTCAGGGGTCCCACGTCCAGTGTGAGTTTCAGAAATGGAAGACGGAGTATTTAGTGCATCGATGATGCACCCACTTCTGACAAATTAGCCGAAAAGGAAGAAACGATGAAACAGCCATGAGATTCACGTAATTCCCGTGCTGTTAGTCACAGAAGGCTCTTTTGGGCTTTCTCTTATATTCAGGAGTCGACCTGCCAAGGATGCCAGTGAGGGTGGTTTATGGGGCTTCGCACCAGCCACCCCGAGGCTCTGCCCGGGCCCCACATCGGGCCCTCCAGCCACCCGCGGCCGCTCCCCTGAGCCGCGCACCGTGCTCCCCTTGGTCGCCAGCTCCGGAGCCTGCAGGATCCAACACCAGCCGGACTGCAGGTCCTCGCAGCAGCTCATCCTCAGGGGGCCACCCTGACAGCGCGGGCCAGTGGTCTTGAACCCCCGGCTCAGTGAGTAGGGCCTCCCCGAGGCTGCATTAAACCTGCCACTTTGTGTGCGGCCTGCAGAGCAGTGACTCTTGATCATCGCCGGTTGGGCGCGCTCCCGGAGCACCACATAGGTTCGCGTCTCCGCTACACGGATCCGGGAGTGGTGCTGGGCCCAGGCGTGCCCATGTTGACTTCGTGACGCGTTTGCAGCCTGGAGAGCGAAGGAGAAAACCCGGGTTTGAATCCTTGCCGTCCCCTCCTAGCTGTGTGACCTTCCAAATGGCTTAACCTCTCAGTGCTCCAGCTCCTCGACTGGAAAATGCGGATGACGGCAATGGAAGCAGCACCCTCCCAGGCCTGCTGGGGGGATCAGAGGGGTCATGTGTTTAAAGGCGTCCGGACGGCGCCTGGCGCGACGGAACACTGATGGGTCCTCGCGGTTATCGTCTGAGACCCACTGCGGCCCCGGGTTCTGAGAGGCTTTGCTCTTCATGGCGCTGTTTTGAGAATCTGGAATTTAGAGTGAAATGAACCGTGGCTTGGTCTCAGGCACCAATCTGCAGCCCAGGTACAGCTGGGAGCTCCGTCTCAGGCTGTGACACGGGTGACACTCCCCTTGCCGCCCCCAAAGGACCTAAAAGTGCCACATCACAAAACCAGGACCCAAGTAGGTCAAAGTCACAGCAGAAAGCAATCCTGATGTTTCGGACGCTTTCCCTGTGGGAAGACGGGGGGGCAGGCGGTGGGGGTCTGAGATCGCAGCGCTCAGAGCCCGCGGGCCCGCCCGTCCCCTAGTGCGCACCTGCAGACACGCCGTGTGCCCATCGGCGACTCCGTTCCCATCCGTGTGTCAGTCCTCGGCCGTTGTCCTCAGGTTCTGAGGGGGGGACACACGTTCTGCAAATGCAAGGCTGATTCCGGAGCCAGTGCAAGACTCTCGGGCCTGTGGGGCTCAATGCTGGACAGATGGGGCTCCGAGCTCCCGCTGGCCTCTCCCAAGGGCCACTGACTCGCCAGAAACAGCACTGGCAACGCTGGGTTCGTGGGGACCCAGTGCCATAGGCTGTGACCCTTGCTCCCCCCACCCGCCTCCCCCCACAGGGCCCAGAGGAGGACTGAGCCCCTCCCCACAGCCAGGTGTGAGAGTCCCAGGCGTTCCTGATGGCAGGTGACTGCACCCCTGCCCGACCCCGCTCCCGCTGCTCCATGATGCCCAGGGCTTAGGAGAGCGCCCCCGCGAGGAAGGCGGTCCCCACACCCCACGACCCCGGGCGCACCCCCATCCTGCCCACCGTTTAGTTTTCCACTTTGGGGAATGCGTGGTGCCCTCAGAGACTCAGAGATTTTATCGGGAGATCATTTCCTTCCAGCAAGGACAACTGCAGTTTGGCTCCTTGAGATTTATGGACAATAAAAAAATGTCACGCACACGGAGAAACGCTCACAACAGGCACATGACGTGTCCGGCAGCGGACTGCAGAGCGGGAGATGTCGTTCTGTTTCCCCGCTACCTTTTAACCTCGGGGTGTGCTGTCTGCACGGATGGTGAGGAATGTAAATGCATCATAATTCAGCCGATGGCGCTCGCTGGAGGACAAGCAGAGGGCTCCGCCGAGGAGTGGCTTGGCACACCAGCCCGGAGCCCGCGGATAAATGTTACACCAAACAGCAGGCCTCTGGGGTGCCGTTGATCCTCGGGTAATGAAGACCGAGCACCGAGGCTTCCCTCAGAGGTGACCTGCATAACTTACGCGGGAATTTAGACTAATTCTCTGCTGCAAAACTACGGCCAAATGAGGCTCGGGCTTGTGCGGCTGCGTGCGCGCCCAGGGGCCGGGGCTGCAGGGGCCGGGGCTGCAGGCCGGGACCCCTGCCCCGCGCGCCGGGCCACAGCCCCCCGCTCCCTGCTGTGGGAGCGAGGACCTGGACCGGGAAATAGGCCTCAGGGCGCTCACCCTCTGGCTGTGACGTCCCGGTAGCCGCCCAGGGAGCTCAAGCACGGGCCGTGGCCCCAAAGCCTAAGGGACACCCAGGTGGGTGGATCCAACGAGGGGGACATGGGCAGGTGGCGAAAGAGCCGGGGACACGGGACAGGCTCCTGGGGCATGCGTGCTCCAAGAAGGCCCTGAGGTCCTGGAGGGGGGGCTGCTGCCGAGGGCCGGAGGGGCCGGTGGGGGGTGGGCAGGGTGACAGTGGCTGGCGGCCGGCAGGCTGCAGGGCTGGGGCGGGGACACGACACACACTGGCTCTGGGAGACCCCGCTCCCCGCCGAGGACCCTCGGCAGCTGTGGGGACAGATGGCGGGCAAGAACTTCCTGCGTGTGAGCACGGCTCGGGGCAAGGGAGGGGAGTCTGGGGCTGCGCTCAGGGTCACCCGCAGAGCCCTAGGAGCCAAAGGTCTCGGGTCACAGCAGGCGTCGGAGCACGGCCTGGCCTGAGGCTGGATGGCCCGGGGCCGCTCAGCGCGGGCCCTGACTCCGGCACCTCCAGGAAAGGCCACAGCCAGTGAGTTTTTCTCGGAAACTCCAGGGCCTCGGTGGGGGGAGGCGGCCACGTGGGAGCCCCGCCACGGATCCACGGTGCCCGCGGTCACTGCGTCCAATGTGACACGGACTGAACCTGAGCGCCATTTACCTGAGAGCGGCTGGGGTGTCGTTGGCCTCCCTGCTGGAAGGATTGTCTCTAGCGGAGGCCAGAGCGGCCTCCCTGTGACCATCGCGCCGGGACGTGGAGCGGCTGAGCTGACAGCCCCCAGCGCGGGAGGCCCAGGTGAGCGCCCTGCACAGGTGCGCCCGGTGACTCCCGGAGGTGCAGTCACCCCCCCCATCCCAGCCCCGCAGCTCGGCGTCACGGGCGCTGTGCGCACCCCAGAGCCTGGCCGCTTCCCTTTACTCCCGCCCTGTCCCTCTCTCCAGTCTCGTGAGCCGGGTCAGGCCACTCCACGCCGTGGCTGCGTCTCTTCACCTGCGCCGTCAGCAGGGGCCTGCAGGCCGTGGTGCGTTTATGAGCCTCAGACAACACCTGGCACGTACTACGGCCTCGGTAAATATGTACGATTATCTCCAAACAGTTTTACCACGAGACCCTGAGAACCGAAGTACGGCTTCCCAGTATTCATGTGATTTTCTCTCCGTGGAATCGGAAAGTTATTTTTGGTAAAGCCTCACCCCTGGGGGTGAGAAAGCCCTCACGGGCCTGTCTGGACATTAGCCAGCTGTGTGTCCTCCCGCTGGTCCCCCTGGGCGGGGAGGGAGGCGCTGTCTCCGCGCACAGGCGCTGCGCCTCTCCTGTCCCCGCCTGGAGCCAGGGCGGCCGCGATGATTGGTCGTCATCTCCCAGCTTCCCCGGGTCACAGGGTCAGCCTCGGCCCGTGCCAGCGTGGGCACCCCCCGGTTCTGGATGGTGACTGGGGTACAGCAGCCCCTTCGCCCGGGGGGACGGGTTTCCCTGAGCAAGTCTCAAGACTGCGGGAAACCAGTGAAGCAATGAAATGCCATCTGTCCTCAAGAAAGCAGACCAGGGGCCAGCGTCTGGGGGAGACCTCATGCTCCAGGTCCCCCGGTGATGGCCGGAAATCGGGGGACAATGGGTCCCAGACCTTCAGCATCAGACAAGGGGTGCAGCCTGGAGTTGGATTGGGCCGTCTCGGGGTGGGGGACCCGAGAACCTCTTTCTAACAGGCTCCCACGTGATGCCGGTGCTCCGTGCCAGGAGCGCGTTGTGAGAACCACCACCCTGGATCCCTGGCGGCCTGAAAAAGAAACAGGGTGTTTGCTGGAGGGAGGGCAGCGAGGGGGCAAGTGGGGCGGACAGATGAGCTTTGCCTCCCAGCTCCGCAGGCCTGGTCTTCGGGAGGGGCCGTGCCCTCCCCGCTGCTGGAAATCCTGCCGGGGGCTCTCGGGCGGGAGCTGCGGGGCCATCACACCTTCGCACCTGCCCCTTTAATTCCGGCAGGTCACAGCTCCACCTGCACTCCTCTGGTTTTTCGGCAGTTTCCCCGATGTTGTCTCCTCCGTCTCTGTGCTCTTAGTACTTAACCCACGCCCACCCCCGGGCCCAGGCGTGTGACGCGCTTACCAACCCTTCAGTACTTAGCTTTGTTAAGTGAAAACGTCGACTTCTTCAGCAAACACTCATTAACCGATTTTGCTTCATTCTGTGCTCGCCGCCGGTGCATGAGTCTGCACAGCTGACGCCAGCCCTAGGTCATGTTGGCCCGCCCGGGGCCCCCGCCATCCCCCCAGGCTCGCTCTAGCACAAGGAACTCCCCACTTTGCAGGGCAGGGCATCCGTCGCCTCAGGCAGACGCCGGTGGGGAGCCCTGTGAGCGCTGGTGATGCTCCCTCGGGGGCCCCTGGGGTCCAGCACAGCCGAGGTGGGGAAGAGCCAGTGTCCACAGTGAGGCCCCATCTTGGGACACGAGTGACCTTGTCCCAAGCCGGTCACATCCCCGGTCCCACCTTGTTCAACAAAGGATGAGCACAGAGACAACCCAAAGCTCAGGTGACACGTTCCTCCTGCGAGCCTCGAGGACATGTGATCCTGAAAGTCAGAACATGTCCCTGCTAGTTTAGATGCCACGTGCCAAGCGCATACATGCACGTGTCTGCGTAGACACATACGTAAGTATGTGCACAAAATCTCTATTCCTCAAAATGACCCCGACAAGTAGGACTCAGAGCTACCGCTTGGGAGGTGGGGTACAGGAGGGCCACAGGTGTCACGTAAGTAACTCAAGACCACGTGACCTGGAATGAGCTGGAATGAAAAGGGAGCCGCTGTTGAGTCTAAAGGGAACGTTTTCCCTCCCACAATGACTGAGGTCGTGTCCCCTGGGAAAGCGGGTGAATGTAGGCAGCTGGGGGCCAAGTTTGGGAACAAACACAAGGTCCTTCTCACAGAGAGTTGCTGGCTCCATGTTTACAGCCTTCCTGGCAGAACAGGGGGTGGCCGTGGGGCCAAGAGGAAGGGCCCCTCCTACAGAGGGTCAGGCTCAGGCTGCAACCTTGGCCACCTTCCCTTGGCTTCCCCATTCAGACCCTTTGCCCCATCCATGGACCATCCATCCCATGCCATGTGCTGTCTTCTCCTCCCCCTACACCCACCCCCAAGGGTCAGCTACGCCCACGGCATCTCCAGGTGAGAACTGAGGTGCGGTGAAGTGCGCTATGGCTGGGCCTTTTGGTCCATGCGACAGGGACACAGAGGCTAAGGGGTGGCTACTCTGGGCCGTGGAAGTGTTTGGTGCTCCTGAGACTGTCCTGCAGATATGGGCTGCCTCCCCCCAAGCCCACCTGCATCAGACCAAGCTCTCCTTGTGGAGGAAGGGGCGTTGGCAGGTCCATATCAGCCGGCCAGAAGAGACTCCTGCTGTGATAGAGTTCCAACGTTGCGATGACCCATGGTCCCTCCATTGCCATGTCCCCCACCCCCCAGCACTGGCCCCAGACTCAACCACAGACATGGTCTGCAAGGGGCTGTGAGCAAACGTGAGGCGGGCAGAAGCCTGGAGAGCTCTTGCTGGGTTGGGCTTCTCTGTCTGTCCCTCTGCCTCTGCACCATGTTCCCACTGCACGCTGGAGGACAGCACATGTGCAAGGAAACCCTTCTAGACCCATCGACAGGCCCCAGCCTCCAGATGTGTGAGTCCAGCCAAGACCAAAGAACCACCAGAAACCCGTGATTCATGAGCTAGACAAATGTTCGTGTTTCAGGCCATTGAGCGTGGGGGTCATCTGTTACGCGGCAGACACGGTGGCAGAGGATAACTGATACACCTGCACTGTCTGAACTAATAGCTACAAACACAGGCCCAGGGGCGGCTCCCACCGAGGCCAGGAGAGCTGGGGTGAAAGAGACCTGCCTTCGGGCACCCTGGAGCTGTCAACTCCATCGGCCCCTGCCCAGGACAGAGCTCAGAGGGCACCGCTCATTCAGGCAGGGACGGGAAGCCCCCTGCCAAGTCTTCCCGCTCTACACTCCCTTGTGGTGCTTTGGGAATGACTCTTTTTCTGTGTTGTGATTTGAATGATCACACAAAGTACTTTATGGGGAAAGAATAGCCAAAGGAGCGGATGTGTTCCCTTTTAAGAAATGAGAGTGGCACCTTCCTGGGAGCGAACGGTACGTCCAAGGAAAGAATGAATCACGGTCTTGAATCTCGGCAAGGCAAAGCCTGATTTTTCTTTCTGAGACGGAGTGTGTCGTCTCACCATAAACGCGGCTGCATGATTTGACACACTTTTACAACATGGTGATATAATAATCAATACTAAAAAGATAAAATGATACATTTGGACAGTGATGAACCAAAGAAGAAGAGGATTGGTGGAATTAAATTAAACAAAAATCTGAAACTGAAACAGACACTGACTTCCCATTATTTGAACTAAAGAAAAATTCATTTCTATAAACATTTTTTTTAAAAGGTTTCATCCAGTTATTTCAGGATCTCAATTACTCTTGAAAATGAGACAAGCTGGCAATTTAAAACAGCTTTCTTTTAACTATTCAGTGCCAAAGGAAAACAAAAATGACTTTATTTTAATGAGTAAAATTTACATATACTATTGACCTTGTGTGAAACCTTGCATTATATGAAATATACTGTACACCATATCATCTGAAGTGCATTTTTCCTTTCAGACAGTTGACATTTAAATGTACTTCTTAGAATCAAGAAAAAATATCACATTAATCTTGCTTTTCCATAATCTAAAGAAAGGAGGGTAGGAAAGAGCAAATGCACATTTTTCATTGACAAGGGGGGGCATGCAGCCAGAGTTCCCACAGTGCTGTGATCCCAGAGTGCAGGGATCCTTCAGCAAGTGCAGCAGGGAAGGGGGGCTCCACTGAGACCAGATGGATTCTCATGGAGAACGGTACCTCTGCTCCCTCCAATGTTTCAGAGCGCGCCCATGAACAGGTTGGGCCACATCTGCCTCTGCAAGGACAGGATGGGGGTGGTGGTGGGACTTCTTACCTGTGTCCCCACACCTAATCTCCAAGCTCACCAACGGTGGCTTTGCTCAGCGATGGTGATGGAAGCCCGATCAGCAAGCTGTCTGCTCTTGTTGAACTTGCCAAGCAGCTAGTGTCAGCTTCCCAACCACACTCTTTGCTCAGATAATTTGTTTTATTCTTATTCCTGCCTCTCTCCTTGCCAAAGGCCAGTCTCCTTATTTTGCCTCAAATTTGCTACATGAGGACATTGGCCAGTTTCCTCAGCTCCCTCTTGGATAAAGAACCAGGTATCCCTGTTATTGTTCCTGCTGTAGACCTATGAGCACTGAGGCGGGGGCCTCAGCATCATCAGCAGACATTCATTCATTCATTCATTCATCCATCCAGCTGAGGGCTTGCTATACATGGACAGATAAGATAGGATTCCTGTCCTCAAGAAAATCACATAAAAGGATGTAATCGTACAATCAAGACATGCAACGAGCTCTGGGAGTAGAGCAGGGTGTGGGATTAGACATGCCACAGAGGTAATAAGATGCTTTTCATAGGTGAAGATAATTGATTCAGGCCTTGAAGTATGAGGAGAGAAAAAAAATGATGGGTAACTTTCTTGGCAGAGTTTGCGTAAGGAAAAGACATTTATACCATGGAATAATGAGCAGGGAACGTAAGCGAATAATTCACAAGAGAAGGCTCACATGGACACTAGTTAATAAACATGTTTTTAGAAATTATTCAACCTCAGTAAGAGTCCAATATATATAAATTGAAACTACAAATAAGGGATAGTTGTTGTCTGTCAGACTTGAAGGATTTCAGAAATGACAAACACTCCATGGCAGCATGAGATGGACTGACTACTCCCACACCACAAACTTCACATTATGTATCAGGAATTTTAGAAGAGTCCGTGCCCTTTGGCCATCTGCAATCTGAAGAAAGAGATTTATATCCAAAGAGAGTCAGACAGTATTATGCATATTAGCAGAATTGAGAAGTCCTCTATATTCAACACAGGGATGTGGGACACTCACATATGCACTATTATGTGGCTGTTTTAAGTCATGTTTATCAGGGGGTCTTGGGTGGCCCATTCAGTTGAGTGTCTGATGGCTCCTGACTTCAGCTCAGGTCATGATCTCGGGGTCATGAGATAGAATCCCACATTGGGCTCCACACTGGGCATGGAGCCTGCTTCAGATTCTTTCTGCCTCTGCCTCTCCCCTCCCTGTCTCTAAAAATAAAAAAAAAAATCAGGTTTTCAGAAATGTTTAGTGATATGGAAAAAATTGAGGTTTGTTACAAAATTGTATAATGAAAGCTCTCATAGCATATAAAAGGCAAGAACATAGAAATAAAACTTAGTAAAAGACAGTAAAAAGACTGGAGGGCCATAGTCTTTAAAGATGAAATACATAATGATTAGAAATAATAATAATTTTAAACAAAATGTGTTTAAATAAAGCCAGACTATGGTAAAGGAAAGCACAAGATAATATTATAGGATTCTTATCCTACCTCCATTTATGACAGGTTAACTTATAAGGACTTATCTTTGCTCCATTAACTAGAAAACTAGACAAAATATATAAATATGATTTTGGAGTCTTTCACTAACTGGGGACTCAAGACTGCAGTCCCTGAGAGGAGGTAAACAAAGTAGGTGAGTCCTACAATTACCTGAATCTTTTTTTCCCCTGGAGATATTTTCCAGACTGTGACACAAGGAGTGGAGGCCTGTAAGCATGACATAACTACATCCAGTATATGACCGTCTTGTTGAGCGGAGGACACAGGTCAGAGTTTAGCAAGGCTAATGTGTCTGGAATGTGCACAATAGTTCTCCAGGCAGGAAGAAACTTTGTAGAGAAGGAGCCCATGAACTTTCATAGGGTCCCCATTGTATGTTTGGCTGAATACTGAATGACATGTCCATGATATGGAACTCTGCAAAATTGGAACGACTTAAAGAACAACTGCCCTATGGCTATAAAATGAGCAATTCCCATGTCTCTCTTAGAGCTGGAAGATGTTTGTATTCTGCATGGCCAAAGAAAGTTTCCCTTGTCTAACACCAGATCATTCATCAAAGACGTGAGATGGAAACAACAATAAAAACAATGGTTCATACGTCATAGCATGTATTGGAGTCAAATGAGTGCAGGTAACATAGAGAGCGGATAGGGAAAAATTGAAGCATATGGCTCTAAGTTTCTTACATTACATGTGAAGCTGTGTATTAGTTGAAGGCTGGTTGTGAAACTTTAGTGATCTTAGTCTCTATAGCCTCTCCTAAAAGCACAAACAGGAAGATTTGGCTAAGAAGCCAGTGGGAAAGAGAAACTGAATACTCAAATTTCTCAATGAATCTAAAAAAATACTAAAAAAAAAAAAATAGGAAAGTAGAAAAAAAGGTTGAAGAATAAAAGATGGGGCAAAAAGAAAATGGTGAAAATGGTGAAATTGTGTACTTTAGCCTAACCATGTCAACAGTTACACCAAATGTAAATGGTCTAAATATGCTAAAAAGCATATGATTACACTGGATAAAAATGCAACAAATATCTATACTGTCTTTAGAAATTGTGCTTTAAATATATAAAAAAACACATTTAAACTGGAATGATGAAGTATGCCATGTAAGTATTAATTATAAAAGAGCTGGAGCAGCTTTATAGTTGCTAGATAAAACATGTTTGGGAAACAGAGAATATCATGAGATAAAGATAACAAACTTCTGTGATGAGAAATGGATCAATTCATCAAGAAGACATAGAGTCCCTAAATGTGTATGTACCCAATAATAAAGCCTCAAGAATTCAAAGGAGAAATAGGAATTGACAATTACTGTTAGAGATTCTTTGGCTTCTCTCGGTTATCTCAGAACAGGTAGACGTGGGACAGTAAGGGAACAGAGGACTTGAACAATGCCATCAGCCATACTGATCCAGAGCTCACTGAACACACCACTCCACAACAGCAAATACACTCGTTTCAAGTACACATGAAACATCAGCAAGATAAACATTATGTTCCCCTGAAACAAATCCATATAAATTTAGAATGATTGAAATCACATAGATTATCTTCTTTGAGCCAACTGGAATTAAGTTAGAAATCAAGAAGAAAAATATCTGGAAAATCTCTAAATATTTGAAAATTGAGCAAAAATATTTTGAACCTGGCAATAAGAAGCACATTGCATCCAAACTTGTGGTGTACAGATAAGGCTGACATAGAAAGGCATTAAGAGTTTGATATACTCAAACCAAAAAAGAAGAAAGTTTTAATATTAATCATCAAAACTTATACATTAAGAAGCTAGCAAAAAAGGGAGCAATATAAACTCAAAGAATGTTGAAGAAACGGAACAACAAATACAAGAGAATAAAATGAAGTAAAAAATGAATAAAAACAGATGAAGTTAATGCAAAATGATTTCTTAAAAATCAATAGAATCAATGAGTCTATAGGTAGACTTAGTTTTTAAAAACAGAAAAAATACAAATTGCTAGTCTGAAAGAGGTGATATCACTCTAGATCCTACAGAAAGCAATAGGGCAATAAAATCGGCAAAAGCGACTATATCCCAACAAACAAAAAGAGTGAAGTTGGAAACTTCCTTGAAAAACAGTACTGTAACACAAATGATACAAAAATAAATATCTCTTATCTAGTAGTGTAGTTAAATTTACACTTAAAACCCACTCACAAAAGAAACTGCAGACCCAGATGGCTTTCATGGTGAATTCTATCAAATGCTTAGGAAAGACGTCATGCTAATATTACATAAGCTCCCTCAGAATGTAGAGGAGGGGGAGCCCTGCCCAGCTCATTTATGAAAAGAGAATTACAAGAAAAGGAAGCTACAGACCAATATTCCTCATGAATATAGATGTAAAAATCCTTAGCTAAATATTAGCAATTCAAATCAAGCAATATATAAAAGAATAATATATTATTATCAAGAGGTGATTATTCTCAGAATGCAAGAGTGATTTTACATTAAAAAATCAACCAATGTCACTTACCATATTAAAAGAGTAAAAAATAAGTGACCTCGGTATATGTGGAAAATGCATTTGACAGAACCCAACATCCGTCCCCAAGGAATAATATCAACAAACCATGAATAGAAGGGCATTTCTGCACCTGCTTAAGGGCATCTAAAATAAACTATTGACCTTGTATTCTCTGACCTTGCTAAATTTATTTATAAGTTCCCTGATTTTGTTCTTTTTTGAAATTATTTTGGCTCTTCTTGTTATTTTTAGTTTTTGTAATGATCACACTATCTGATTTCAAGACTTGCGATGAAGCTATCTTAATCAAGAAAATGTGTGATTTGCTTTCAGGGTAGATTGATAGGTCGAATGAACAGAATATGATGTCAAGGTCATTTGGTGGGGAGTAGTCTTTTTAGAAGCCACTTCCACAATGGCTAGGATCTTTGGAAGTCTACTACTCCATAAAAGCGATGAAAACAATGTAAAGATTGTTTGAGCATGTTTGAGCACTGATTGAGCATCTGCCTTTGGCTCAGGTCGTCCCAGGGTCCTGGGATTGAGTCCTACATCGGGCTCCCTGCAGGGAGCCTGCTTCTCCCTCTGCCTGTGTCTCTGCCTCTCTCTCATGAATGAATGAATGAATGAATGAATAAATAAATAAATAAATAAATAAATAAAATCTTTAAAAAATAACTAACTCGTAAAACTCAATAAAAAGGAGATGAACATTTCAATAGAAAATGCGACAAAGATTTGACAGACACTTCAACCAAGAAAGTAGTATGCCATACATCCTGGATTATACACTGTAAATAAGAGCACTTTATTCTACTTAAATTAAATCTCAGCAGAATTGATTTAAAACGTTAATATTATGAACATGGCAAAATATTTGAGGAGACACTTGACAACGCTATATAAAAAAATGACCAATAAGCACATGAAAAGGTGCTCAATATCACTGGTAAACATCAAAAGGCTAATTAAAGCCCAGTGAGCTAGGACTACAGGTGCACTAGCAAGGGTTAAATTTTAAACTCAACAACTTTAAGTGACTACGAGAAGCATTTGGAACCCTTATACGCTTCTGGGGAGATTAAATGTGGCACAACCACTTTGGAGAAGAGTTTGGCAATTTATTATAAAGTTAAACACACACTCACGTGACCCAGAAATCCATTCTTCATATATTTACCGAAAGGAAATAAAAACCTATGTCCACTCGTACACAAATGTTTGTAGCGGTTTTACTCATTATGCCCTAAGCTAGAAACTACTCAAGAAATCTATCAGCAGATGAACTGGCAACCAGGTCTGGGTGTACTTACACAGCAGAATACTACTTATTAGGAAAGGAATGTACTGCTAGTCTTCATAAAAACATTCCTGAATCCCAAAGACATCATGCTGAGCAGAAGACATAAGATATAAATTGGTGAAAGTTGCAAAAATGTTTTTATATGAAATTCTGGGACAGATAAAACATTATTGGGCACAACACAGATCAGTGGTTGCCTGGAGCCTGGGGTAGTGGGGTGGCTGGTGGGATGATATTCAAAGGACACTTTTGGGGGTGATGGATATACCCTATATCTTGATTGTGGACAATATTTGTAAAGACATTTGAAATGGATTCATTTTATCACATATGTCTCAGTACAGTTTATTTAAGAAGCAAAAAGAAAATACCATAAAAAAGCAAAAATCAAAATGATTAGTGTTTCCTTATAGCAAATTTACCTATTCAAAAACTTCAACAGGAAAAATACCACGTATTTCCCCAAATTTGGGGAGAACCTACCAGTCGAGAATAAGGCATATCCTGTCGATGGTCCCTACGTGGGTAAATGTGTGGCAGCCTCCAGGAAGCTGTGTGAGCCGATTGTGGCACACACAGAACACAGATGTCACCAAATAGGAAAGTCATTTTCCGAAAGGTATGGCCAGAAAGGGGGCGGTCTTGAGACATGTGACCAACCAAAGTACCGGGCGCTGGAGCATTTGAAGGTGGCTTCTCTCTACTGCTGGCAACCACGACCCCAGCTGCTCCTCTGAGCCCACGTGCGCGACTGGGGTGATGGTCTTCTTAACCTCCGTTCATTTAGCGTACAGGACAAAGACCATGACCCCAGTGGCAAGCTGTGCAGATTCCATAGGAATGTCTGCAGTGCGCCGGGTGCAGAGGGCTCGAGGATATCGCTCAGGATGCACACTTGACACTTAACCGCCAAGTGTAGGGTGCAGCGTCTCCCGAAAGCGCATTCTCATATCTTGTGTAGTCAAACACGTTTGTGAGATTGACCACAAGTCTGTTCTGAAAACATTGACGCAGCTTACTGGAAACTGGCTTTTTCTTCTTTTTTTCTGAAGTGTACATTCTCATGAGATAGTCTCCATGGTTGAGAGTGTTGGTTGTCATCTAAAAGCCTTTTCCCTTCCTACAGAGTAATAGAGTTTTTTTAGCTGAGACATCTGTCCCCCATAAGTCTAAATATTGCGTTTCCCAGAGTCTCTCGTGGCTGGGGATGGCCTTGAGATAAAATCGTGGCCAGGAGGCCCTCAGTGGATGTAGCAGTCTTTGGGAACTTCCTGGTGTGTACCTGCTGACTTTTCTTCTCCTTTTCCTCATCCTGCTTATCCTACAGCTGGAACTCCATCCAAGACTGTCTAGAACATATCAGTAGGGCTCACGCTCAGGAGCAGAGCCCTTGCCCTGGATGGCTGTCCTCAGCACTTCTGTGTATGAGAGAGAAAACCCCAAACATTAGTGCTTAAATAAAATAGATAGGCAAAGCAGAAAGATATTTATTTGTGCTACTTTTTAGCAGAACCTAATTTCAGTGATTGGTAAAAAGTACATAGAATTTTTTTTTCCTTAGGATAATCTTAACTATGAAATATTTATACCATGGGCACTTACAGAGAAAATCATCTATCTTGGGTACAAATGGAGTGGGGCCAGGGAAGAAAAGAAAGAGGAGCCTAAGTCATCAGTACAGAACGTGGAATGGGATGGGGGTTGGGATTCTCTGTTTACCCAATGTTTAGGGAATATATACCGTGTCCGCGGGGCTTCGGTGACCGCGAAGACCCAACCCACGTGCTCCTGAAAGCAGGGTACGAAGAACTCTGCAGAGAGGGGATATTTACCCTGGCTTTGAGTGTGTCATTACAGCACGGGAAGGTAAATGTTAGGATGTCCTTCCTACTTCCCAGAGAAGATGAGCGGCAGGTCTAAAATGCCTCGCTAGGTATCACTCAGAAAGTGGTTGAACTAGGGCTACAGCCCTGGTGGTCAGACTCCAATACCCGTGTTTTCCAGAAAGCACGGCAGGTGTGGGAGGCAGCCAGCCGCTCGCTGAGGACGGGAGAGGATGACGGAGCAGGGAGCTAAGAAGGATGTGGGAAGGAATGGAGGCAGCAGCAGGAAGTGCAAATAAATGGGGCCATGTCAAGACAGGAATGTTTTGTGCAGAAAGGATAGAATCAGGGTGAAGAGACAACCCACGGAATAGGAGAAAATACCCTGAAATCATGTGTCTCATACGGGGTTAGCATCCAGAATACATAAGGAGCTTCTACATTCGATGCAACAAGACAAACAACTTGATTACAAAATAGGCAGAGGGCCTGAATGGACGTTTCTCCAAGGAAGACATAAAAATGGTCAATAAGCCCATGGGAAGATGCCGAACTTCCCCAATCATTAGGGAAATGGAAATTAAAAGAAAACACGTTAGAGACGGACACGGAAAAATGGAACCCTGTAGCATTCTCGGTGGGGATGCAAGATGGTGCAGCTTCTATGGAAAACAGTATAATGGTTCTTCAAAAAAATTAAAAATAGAGTCACCGTGTGATCCAGCAATCCCCCTGCTGGGCGTAGACCCAAAAGACTTGGAGGCAACGTCTTGAAGATACTTGTACACCCATGTTCACAGCACTATTATTCACAATTAGTCACAAAGTGGAAACAACTCAATCGTCGCCATGGAAGACCGGACAAGCCAAATGTGGTCCATCCACGCAACGGAACATTGTTCAGCCATAAAGAGGAAAGAGGCCCTGGCACCAGCTACAACATGGACGGACCTCAAGGCCATGTTGCTCAGTGGAGTGACCTGGTGACAACAGGACGTGTGCTCACATGATGTCCCCAGAGTCATCACGGTCACAGAGACAGGAGAAGGTGCATACCGGGGCTGGGAGACAGAACAACGGGGAGTCGGTGTGTAACGGGCCCAGAGTTTCCATTTTGCGAGATTAACAGTTCTGGGGATGGATGGTGGGGAGTGTGCCGCGAGAGTGCCACGGAACTGTACACGCCATCCGATGTCTGGATGATAGATGCGATGTGTTGTGTATTTTACCACGGTCTCTTGAAAAATATAAATTTAAATTAAGAAAAAAAAAGCACACACGTAGGTAAGTGGAGGCATTGCACCAGGCACCTCCCCATAGAAAGATCCACAACTCCGAGAACGAGCGATGGGCGGTGTAGCGTGCCGTGCAAGGACCGAAACTCACTTACGTTTTGCTAAGGTGGGGTTGGCCACTCAGTGGACAGAAGTAACTAAAAATGATAGGGAATATAGGTGCTCATAACATTTTTCCGTGTCTTTGCATCCCACCATCCGCCCCCATAAAATATTCTAAATAACTTCTAGCGATCCGAGTACCAACTGTCCTCCGATGCTGAGGCTTCACACGGCAACCCCTTCTTGGCAATTTGTGAGAAACGATGAAACAGTGTGTGGGTTGATGGTAATTAATGCCTCAGGAAAAGTCTGTCCTTGGCATGAAATATGATTCTCTCCCCATCAACGGAAGGAGTGTAGGTTTTGCTCCGTGCCGGCGGTGGGGCTGGGTGGGTGGGTACCCCGTCCTTTGGACCTGCCCACCCGACACCCAGAGCAGCCCCTGGGATACTTTTCGGTTTTAAAATTGCCTGCCGGGGTATTATTCTGCGTTATCCTTGTGTGGATGCCAACTCAACACTTGCTAGGAAGGATTTTGCGTAGAGACTGACAGGTGGAAAGAGTAGCTGTGCCATTTATTTTCTTTATTTGTTGAAAATATTTTTCAGATATTTGCATCTTCTTGTTTGTTTATATGTAATCAGATCTGGGGGGCAAGGGTGTGCATCTAGCAAGCTGACGGCGTCACCAGCCATGTGAATGCTGACAGCATAAAATCG
Organism: Canis lupus familiaris; assembly: GCF_011100685.1. Classification (NCBI taxonomy): domain Eukaryota; kingdom Metazoa; phylum Chordata; class Mammalia; order Carnivora; family Canidae; genus Canis; species Canis lupus. Next base: position 40,045,711 of record NC_049249.1, on the reverse strand, counting down.
TTTTGTTCACTCATTCACTCACTCACTCACTCACTCATTCACTCATTCACTCACTCACTCACTCACTCATTCACTCATTCACTCACTCACTCACTCACTCACTCATTCACTCACTCACTCATTCACTCTTTCTTTCATCCACCCATCACTCTGTCGCACATTGATGCCTGCTGTATGCCTAGCACTGCAGTGACTCCTGAAGAAACCGAAGATTCTCCCGGTCTTGGGGAGGAGTGAGTGACCAGCACTGATGTTTCGGGCCACCAGTGCCCACGTCGTGTGAACGTGGGGAAGATGATGACTGCCCTGCCTGGAAGCGCCAGGTCCACACAAACGCGGCGGACCCTGGAGAGACAGGAGGGGGTGCGTCGATGGAAGAGCGCGGTCCGGGAGAGGACAGCAAAGGCCAAACTCAAAGCAAACTCCCCTGTGTAGGGGGGTGGCCAGCGCCCAGGTCAGCGGATGGAGGCATCGCCCTTGGGATGCTCCTGGTGACCTTGCCCAGGCTGCACCCCGCTCCCACCTGCAGGGGCCATGCTGCCTTCTGCATCTCCCCTGACTTCTCACCCCGGAGGCTGGACGGCCCCTCAGCAAGGCTCCACTGGTGTCATGTGGTTCCCGTCCTTCCTCAGCTGGCAGCGTTTGCTTGTGGAGAATCTTGTCCCGTGGACAGGGCGTTGGAGGGGAGCAGAGCAGAAACTCCAGCCCCACAAAATTCAGGGGTTTGAAACCCACTTGCAAGCCCGCTGGTTTGAAACCGGTTCTTCTCCGTGACTTCTAAGGCAGGTTGCACTTGTGTGTGCCCACGCAGCGCGCTTCACCTAGGCAAGAATTTCAGCATCCTTCCTCAGGAGTGAGCGCGGCTGGTTTCCAAGGGGTGGTGGGCTCAGCCTTAGGCGGAGCCTGGGGTGGCACATCCTTCACATCTGGGTGACCTGGCCCTGGTGCAACCTTCACTGCATAGGGAGGGGCTGCTTTGGTGGGCTCCAGGCCAGCGGAGGCACCTCTGGGGTTGAGCATGCAGAAGCCCATGTCACCCCTGGCTCTAGGAAGGCGCTCAAGCTATGTGCTCAAGGGCTCACCTCACCCCTCGGCCCTCCCAGCTTCTGCCAAGCCCGGGAGGGGGGGTGGAGGATGAGGCTGCTTCTGCATCTTTTATTCATAGGCTCTTCATGAAGCAGGCTCCCAGGGGACATCCACCACAGCGTGAGTGATGTTATTTAAAAGCATCTTGCCACTTGATAGTAAAAGTGGAATTATTCTTGTGGTGCAACCCATCAATCTCGAAATATGGCTTTTTAATGCTTTTTCCTATGGAAGGTCAAGTTTGAATGAAATAACAGGAGTGGCATCCTTGCTGGCTGGTGGCTGCTTTGCTTTATGCTCTTCCTTAAGGAATGTGGATTAGGAATTCTCCTTTTAAGGATGTAATTCAGGAGAAGGCCTCTTGGCTGGCCATAGCAGGAGCACAGCCCGAGGTTCCCCGGGAGTAGAGACGTTCTGTGGCATCCGCTAAAGCTTCTCTTCAACAAACCGGAGGTGGAAGAGGACCGAAGCCGAGCCCTCCTTCAGAGCACGATGCTTTCGTGAGTCTTCCCCGTGGCGCATAGAAGCACCTTAGCTTGAGTCGTCTTGGCTAAAATGGATTGGAGAGGTAGTCAACCCACGGAGTAGTGTCGGCACGCGCCTCTGTGCAGTCACGCCCGTCTCTTCATTGAATGAGCAACGGGGAGACTCAGGGACCTGCTCGCTCGCCTCTGCTCGGTTTCTTGTCAAGCACAGGACAGAGAGACAGAGCCCCCGGGGACGGAGGAAACCGTCTTGTAAGGAGAAGGCTCCCAGAGTGGTCCACGCTGCTCCCAGTCACGTAAGCGCCAGGCTGGAAGGCCGGCGTGCGTAATAACTACTGACCCTGATTCCAGGAGAGTTCCGTGCTGGCTCTCCTGACGATGGGTCTATTGATGGGTTTACTTTTTTCCCCCTCTTTTCTATTTTTATGACATTAGGTCTCAATGTTCACAGGATTCCTCTTATGAGATATTTGCCGATGTCTGGAGACGTTTTCCGATGGTCATGACGTGGGGTATCGGTACTGGTCCCTATGCAGAAAGGCTAGGGATGGTGCCAACCATCCTGCAATGGCCGGGACAGACCACAGACAATGATCCAGCCCAGAGGACTTCTTCACACCCTCAACAGCCTCCCTGATACGTACATCGCCCAGCTCAAGTGTATACTTCAGTGATGCCAATGCATCCATCACTTCAATAAATATCAGAACATTCTCATCCCCTTGGAAAGGACCTCCCAACATTTTTTAGCTATTAGTCCCCTATCCCTCATCCCCTCCAGCCTTAGGAAACCAACCACGAATCTCTTCTTTGTCTCTACCTATTTGCATATTCTGGACATGTCGTAAGAAGTGAATCCTATAGTGTGTGATCTCTTGTGATCTCTCTTTTCTCTCAGCGTCATAGTTTCACGGTTCACCTATGTTGTAGCAGGAACGATTGCCTCATTCCTGTTGATGGACAACATTTCATCACATGGATACGCCACACGTTGTGTGTCCATTTTCACTGACTGATGGGCGTTTGGGTTGTTTTTGCCTGCCTAACTAATTTTTGGCAGGGGGCAAAAATGATGCAAGGGAGGAAAGATATCCTTTCAACAGGTGGTGTCGCAGCAGCTCAAATCTATAGGAAAAACAAACAAAAACGAAATGACCTAATTCTCACATGTTATTCAAAAATTAATTCAAAATGAATTACAGGCTTAATGTAATACGTAAAGCATGAAACTCAGGAAGGGAGAGAAGAATATAGGAGTAAACGTCCGGTATCTAGGACCAGGCTAAATGTTCCTAGACCCAACACCAAACTATGACCCACAAAAAAGGGAAAAAATAGACTTATGAAAATGAAAATATTTTGCTGTATAAAAGATCTTGTTAGTAGGATGCCAAGATAAGGTAAACGCTGAGAGAGGTGTTTGCAAATCACCAGTCCAACCGAAGATTGGCTCACATGTATAAAGAACACTGGAAGCTCAACGTTATAAAAATGATCCCATTGAAAATGGGCAAAGATATGAAGAGGCGTTTGACTGAAGAGGATATACAGATGGCGAAAATACATGAAAAGAAGCGCAACGTTGCTACCAATTAGGGAAATGCAAATTCAACCCACCAACCTCACATCTGTCAGAATCGCCCTTGCTTTTAAGTGACAACACGAAATGCTGGTGAGGATGGGGAGAAACTGGATTTTTCAGACGGGAATGTGAAATAGTAAAGCCATTCCGGAGAGTGATCTGACGGTTTCTTTAAAACTGAGCAATCGTATGACCCCACAATTGCATTTCTGGACCCTTGTCTCAGGGAAATACAGATGTGTTTATGGAAGAGTGTGCGCATTAGCGTTCACGGAGGCTTTGTTCGTGAGAGCCAGAAATGCCAAATAATCCAGGTGGCCGTCGATGGGTAAACCGTTAAACAAACTGTGGTATATTCATACCAGGAAATACGACCGAGCTGCTGAAAAGAGGGAACTGCTGATGTGCAGAACAACCTGGGCGGATCTGCAGACTGTTACGCTGAAGGACAATCAGCTGTCACAAAGGTCACCTGCCACGTGGCTCCGTCTGTACCTGTGGCCCTCAAATGACACAACTGTAGAAATGGAGACGAGATTAGTGTCCACCGGGAGTTAAGGACGCGGTGGGAATGGCATGGAAGTGGGTGTGGCTGGAAGGACAGGTGCGGGGTCCCCGGGTGATGGGCATGTTCTGCTTCATGACCGCACCCATGTCTACATGCTGACGTGTTACCATCGGGGGAAACTGGGTGACGGCGCCCGGAATCTCTCTGTGCTCTTTCTTAAGTTCGAGTGTGACTCAACAATGACCTCACACTAAAAGTGTAATTTTTAAAAGCGTAAAACGGGTGGTTCTATCTAATACAACATATCTTCCTTCGGAGTCATTTACCTATGTGTCTATGAGATGAATTTGCAGAGAGTAAAACACACGTATCTTTTTTTTTAAATTTTTATTTATTTATGATAGTCACAGAGAGAGAGAGAGACAGACAGAGAGGCAGAGACATAGGCAGAGGGAGAAGCAGGCTCCATGCACCGGGAGCCCGACGTGGGATTCAATCCCGGGTCTCCAGGATCGCGCCCTGGGCCAAAGGCAGGCGCCAAATCGCTGCGCCACCCAGAGATCCCAAAACACACGTATCTTAAGGATAAGATCTGACAAGTTTTGATCGATGTTTGCACCCGTGTGACCCCATGCACTGGAGATGTGGAACATCTGCATCCCCCAAGGAGACTCCTTGGGTCCCCTTCAGGTCAATCCCCACCCCTACAGCAACCTCTACCCTAATTTTTATCACTACAGGTTATTTTTGGCCTGTGCTTGGATTTTATCAAACATGGAAGTAAGCATGTATTCTCTTACGTTCTGGTTTCTTTCAGCCGACGTAATGTTTCAGTACGAATCGGTGTGGCAGGCACCAGGAACTTGCACCATTTTGTCGTTGAGTAGTGATGAGGCGTTTGAATAGGTCAAAGTTTTCTGTCCACTGCTGATGGACATTCGAGATGTCTCCAGTTTGGGGCTTTTATAACTGATCTGCTAACACGTTTTGTACAAGTCTTATTACAGGCATGTTTTTTTTTTTTTTTTTTTTTTTTTTTTTTTTTTTTTTTTTTTTTTTTTTTTACAGGCATGTTTATGTGAGTCCAGGTGAGCATCTCAGGGTGAAATTTTGGGTCACATGACCAAGGTTCGTATCAAAAGAAACTGGCAAAGAGAATTCCAAACTAGTGGGACCATCAACATTCTCTTCTGCATGAGGTCTGGTCACTCCACAGCCTGCTGATACGTGGGATGGTCAGTTTTCTTTGTTTGTTAGTTAATTTTACTTTTAGCCATCCTGGGGATGTGTGCCGTGTATCTCCCTTGGGTTTTAATTTTCATTTTCCTGATATTCATGACATTTGTTGACTTTTCAGAGCTTATTGACATTTAGTGGGCATAGGCATGTATATACCTTATTTTGTGAAATGTCTAGTCAACGTTTCTTATTGGGCTGTTATTCTTTCTGTTATTAATGCATAGAAGTTCTTTATATGTGCTACATATTCTTTATATATTCTGGATCTTTTGTCCGATATATGCGCTATGAACTTTTTTTTTCTCTCAGTGGGTGGGTTGTCTTTTAAATTTTCCTAGTGATGTCTTCTGAAGAGTGACAGTTTAACTTTCGTTTTGTTTCTTTCTTAAAAAAATATTTTATTTATTTATTCATAAGAGACACAGGCAGGGAGAGAAGAAGGCTCCCTGTGGGGAACCTGATGCGGGGCTCGATTCCATGACCCCGAGGTCACGCCCTGAGCCAAAGGCAGCTGCTAATCACTGAGCCACCCAGGCGTCCTATTTTGTTGTGTTTCATACTTTAATCCAGGAGTTCCAAGACCATTTGTTGAAAAGACTTTTGAGTAGTTTCCTGACTGATTGGCTCGTTGCATTCCAGCCATTCTTGCCCTTTGCACTTATAGATGTATTTGAGGATTCACACTACCATTTCTCTTAAAAAACAACTTTTGATTGTTTTGATTTTGATTGCGTTAAAATTATAGATCAATTTGGGAGACTGACAGCTTTAAAATATCGAGTCTTCATATCCATATATATGGCTTATCCACTTTTTGAGATTTTTTTCTCAGTGTCTCCACAAAGTTATATGATTTTATCCATAAAGAAATTACACATTTTCTGTTATATTACTCTCAGGGACTTCATCCTTTTAATTACTATTTTGAATATTACATATCTTTGAGTTTTAAGTTCCACTTGCCTGTATTATGGAAATGCAAATAGCTTTCCTTTAGATATCGATTTTTAAAAACTTGCCAACTCTATTTTTGTTCTTTTAGTATTTGCTCTAGAAATTCTAACATGCATATTTAACCAAGTTAAAATTTAGTATCTTTATTTCTTTCCAGAATTGCATGCTATTTTTTTTGTGCAGTATGTTATTCCTACCTTAATTCTTAACTCCCCAAGAATTCCTTTATTGTTGTATTGTCAGGTTGGTACAGGTGTACACTTAGCCCGTGTGTCTTCTGCTTCCTCTGCTCACTGCTTCTGCTGGTGTCTCTGGCCTTCCTCCTGCGACCGCTTGCTTCCTCTCTCCAGATCCTCACTGTAGCTCCCAATAGGGATGGTCTGTTGGGGTAAATGCTCTCAGTTTTGATTAGTTTCCGCAAAGCTTCACTTTGCCCCTGCCTTTGTATTCCACAGATGATGGGCCCTGTGAACCATATTAATCAAAGAGGTGAACTCCGTCATCCTGTTCATTTCTCGTGCACCTTGCTAATCTCCATACCCCTCTGGCTGTGCTATCAGTTGCTCATAGAGAGAGAGGTTCAACTTTCCCACGATGATTACTAAGTTGTCTATTTAAAAAAACCTGCTAATATTTGTTCTCTGTTTTCTGAGTCTCTGTTACTAGGTGCGTATATGTTTGCAACCGTTCTATCTTATTATTCAGTATTTGCACCTCAGTGATAATGTTTCTTGTCCCCAAATATTCTCCAATATCCCATGTACCTAAACCAGCTTTCATCTGGCTACCGCTCGTGTGAGGGCTGCCCCGAGTGTTTGTGGGACCGTGGGCAAAGATTTTATATGGGGCCCTGTCTATGGAATTGACTTAAAAATGCATTAAAAAATCCGCAGGTCCATTTGAGGTCTTGTGATTTGTCCGTGAAGATTTGGAACTGTGGGTAGACAAGAGGGACCCATGTGTTGGTTTATTCTCTGACCAACGCACACGAAGATTCTCGGTCAATTTGAGACACCGTCTCTTCTTGATTAGATCCAGGAATGTTCCCTTCATGTTATTTATTGCCAAACGCAGCATTCCTGGCCAATTGCATATGTCCCCAAAAAAGGCAGCCAGCCATGCTGTTGGGGTGACGGGGCAGGGCCGTCGGGCTCCTGTGTTTCCGCCAGGCATCCGCCCCCCTGCGCCCCCGCGGGAGATGCAGCTACGTCCCTGCCTGGGGGCCCTGCTGCCCATCAGAGCTGCTCTGGGGCCCGTGGCGACGGCCACACGCGCGGGAAATGCGCTTGGATCCCTCGGGCTTCCAGCAGCTGGGACTCGTGATTCCCGTAAGTTCTGGACAGCGTCGGCCCGTTATCTCTCGAGTGTTGCCTCGCGCCCTTCTCTTCCTTCGGTCACTTTCCAGAACTCCTACTAGGCACACACACCAGCCACACTCCCCTTATCCTCCCAGCTTCCCGGCCGGCTCGCCCGCCCCCGGATCCTCCTCTCTCGGGCTGTTTCTCTCCTTGGCGTTTTAATCCACACACGTGGACGCCGGATCTGTCTCAAAGATTCATTAAATCAATTTACAGATTCACCTCGTTTTTTGTTTTGTTTTGTTTTATAATCTTTCGTTTTTTAGCTGCAACTTTAGGACATTACTTATGGCCATTTAAAATAGGTTTTACAGAGTCTTGGGTCTGATCTTTCCATTTTAATTTCTTTCCTGCGATGCTCGGTCACGATGACAGCTGTAGTCGCGGCTTCTTGCTCCCGGATGTGTGTTCGATCTCCTTCTGCAGCTCATCTCCCGGGGCTGGGCCTAGAGCATCTTCTTTCAGAGGATTGTAGTCCTCACTGCCAGCACCTGGGCCACCTCCCTTCACGCACCATTTCAAATATGTGTATTTTGTCCGATGGGTGCTGTGAGTTCCGATTCCACCCCGTGGAGGACCGTCTGGGGTCATGTGTTTCCAGAAGGCACCTCTCCGCAGGTGCAGGCGGGTAGGGTTCTGACCCTCTTGGGGGATGCTCTTCCTGCCTCACCCAGAAGCCGCCGCCCTCCTGGGGTCCTGGCTCGAACGTGGGGTCCCCGCCATCCCCGCCTGGTCTCTGTGGTGACAGAGCAAGAGGCACACAAGTCCCCATAGACAGTGAACGTCTGCCCAGATGACGGCTGCAGCACTGTCATGTCTCCGTTGGGGGTTTTCTTGTCATTTTTGGTCTCTTGTTCTTTTTTAACCAATTCAGCCTTGTATTTTTCAGAAGTTTCAACCATACTTACTTTTCCCCCAGTGTTTCATACTAGAAACTTTGTTCACGACACATGGTTCCTAAGAGCCTCATTCAGCGAGTGCGTAGATGAGTGGCAGCCAGTTGTGCTCGGGTTCTGAGCACGAGCCGTATGCACCTTACACTTCAGAGGTTCTGGCCGCAGAAGGAAGAGGGTGACAGAGGACTCAGGGCCGGCCAGCACCCCATCCTGCCCCCCGCTCACCCCCACGGGAGTGCCCTGCCTGGGCTGCTGGGTGAGGACAGGAAGCTGGGAGCCAGTGATGAGGACGACGGTGCTCCCATCCATCACAGGAGGAAGGATGAGGGGTGACAGGTGGCCCTTGGACAGAGCCCCTGGGCGAAGGGCAAGGCTGTGCAGGAACGCTCGGCAGCAGCCGGCGAGTGGAGCTGGGACGGGGGTGCGGGAACTGCCTTGGGAGGCAGTGCCGGTGGAGAAGCAGGAAATCCTCTCTCCTGTCCTGAGAATTAGGAGCAGGGGGCCTTGCACAGTTAGGGAGACGAGGTCACAGTGGGGCTCAGACCCCAGTCGGCTCACCTGACCTACCACACGCCGCTCTCCTCACCACCAGGCAGGTGAGCTAAGGGAGACACCAGGTGCGGGGCTGGTACCCCTGCGGCACACACTTTTATTATTATTATTATTATTATTATTATTATTATTATTATTTTAAAACTACTGCTAACAACAGTTGTTCTTTTTTTTCAATATTTTATTTATTATTCACGAGAGAGAGAGAGAGAGAGGCAGAGACACAGGCAGAGGGAGAAGCAGGGAGCCTGACGTGGGACTCGATCCCAGGACTCCAGGATCATGCCCTGGTCCGAAGGCAGGTGCTAAACCACTGAGCCACCCAGGGATCCCCACTTTTATTATTAAAAGTAGGAGAAGCAATGTAGTTTCATGCTGCTGCGGGCTGCTTCGAGGCGGGCTGAGGGCCTGCAGCACCGTGCCCCCCCACGAGGCTGTCGGGCTCTGCGGGTTTGCTCAGGGAGCCCTGGGCAGAGGACACGGTGGCTACAGGAGCCTCTGGCTCCTGGCTCCCGGCCAGCAGCGCTGACACAGCGGGCTGTCACTTCAGGTGAATACTTGACTGGTGCAAATCCGAACAGTCACTGGTCAGAGAGCGTGCAGGTGGGGAGAGGCTGAGGGACGGAGGGGAGCCCCTGGATAGAAGCTCGCCGAGTCTGTGCAGCTGGGCCCCGGGACCTGCCCTCCCTCAGGCTCTGGCAGCCTTTCCTGCTCCAAACAGCTCTGTGCATCTTCAGGTGGTCTCCTTGTTGATGGAAGAAAGAGCTTTGGACGGAAAAGTCAAGGGACCGGGACCCTGGCCCCGACTCAGCGGTGGGAAGGGGCTCAGGTACCCGGGGCCTGCCATGGGGGCAGCAGCAGACACTTGGTGGGATGGATCCGGGCTCCTGCAGCTCTGCCCTCTGTGGGTGGGCTCGGGAGCCCCACGAGTGGGCCCTGCTCTCCATCTAGAAGGGTCCTGGGTCCCGCCTGAGCTCGGTTCTGGAATGCACGGAGCCATGTGTGGGAAATGTGGAAAGAGCTTTCCTCTTGAAATGAAGAGCTGGGGCACTTCACTTTCTTCCCTCTTTCAGGTTTATATTATTTTATTTATTTTATTGTTACTATTTTGCCTTTTTCTCTGGCTGTGGAGGAAGATACTCCCTGAAGCCCTGGAGGGGTGACGGGGGAGGCCGTCCAGGGGCCCAGGCTGTGGGTGAGTCTCTGAGCCAGCTTTGCTGTTGGGGGTCCAGAGAGGCCGCGGCCCAATCACCGTCTTGTGGCACGAAGGTCCCTCCGTCAATCCCAGCTACAGGCGGTCCTCGCACATTTTGTTTGATTTGGGGATGAGCTTAGGGAGTTTTGGGTGTGCATGCTGCTCCCGTCCGCGTGCCCCGCCCCAGCCCTCCCGGATTCCCAGGCTGAGGTCCTAGGATGACCAGCACCCAGGGTGACAGCACTTGGAGCCGAGGCGTTTGGGAGGGCCTTGGGCGGGCTGAGGTCGTGAGCTGGGCCGGGGATGGGGCGGCCGCGCTGTGAGAGCTCCGGGACGGCTTGCCTTTCCTCTCTGTACCCCAGAACCCTGAGGAGTGACGTTTCCCCGATTCCCGTCCACAGCGTTCTGTTGCGGCAGCGGGGAAGGCCGGGGACACGTGCGTATCTTCTCACTGAGCCACTAGGTTCCAGGCGCTGTTCTGGGCAGTGGGGGCACAGGAGCAGCGGACACGTGGCCCGACGGAGAAATGTGGTGGCCCGAAGCCCTTTACCGGCCACCGGCAGACGCCCCCGTAAGCTCTTCCTCATTCTGCTTCCGCAGGCCCGCTGCTAGGCTGTGCGACTCTCCTCTGGCTTCCCTATGGGGACCCGACCCTATGGAGGCGGCAGGACTGGCCCAGCGTCACCGTTGCCCCCCTGCCAGTCCCTCGGGGCCCAGACTGAGCTCGTGGGAGACTGGATGGGACCAAACCTCTCCCGCGTGGACACCTGAGGTCCAGCCACTGCAGGGCTTGGCCAGGGGACATGTGGGAGGAACCGAATCTTTATGACCTGCTGAGGGGACATGGAGGGGGCACCTGGAGCTTCCGGCCTCCGGCCCCTGGTGGATATGTCACGGGAGGGCTGGCCTGGTGGCAGGTGTGCTGCTCCAATAAGTCACCCCCACCTCCCGCCTCGTGGCAGCCCCGGGAGCTCACGGAGCAGCCTTGGGCAGCCCTCTCCCGGCACCCCAGGGAAACCTCACTCACAGGGTCAGGGGCTTCATGTACGTGCCTCTATTTTACCACTTAGCTCTTTAAATAACCCAGATTTCTGCTCTGTCTAATTCTGTACATGGAGGAAAGGTCAGAAGTCGGATACCCCAGAGACCGGTCCCAAAGCAAGTATATTTCAATATATTTATTAATGAGTTGGAAGAGTCAGAGAAAAGGTTAAGTGGCAGAGTTTGCTGAATGCACAGAATTATTTAAGTTCATGGTTCAGGGCAAAATAAAAAAAAAAAAAGAAAAAACCCAACATAGACGATCTTCTATGAAATCTTATTTTTTTTTCTTGCCCTAAGAATATTTGATCAAGGTGAAAAATATTAAGACAATCAATGGTGCAGACAGCACAGTTCATCTTTTCCTTGTTTTTTTTTTTTTCTGTTGAAATATAATTTATTATTGGGAACAGAGAATTTGGATTTGAAGGATTATGGTCACCAGGTTCACGGTTGTCACCTCCTGGGGATGGGAGCTGCTGGACGAAACCAAACACTGTGCAGAGAGGCTCCCGGGGAGCAGAGGTTGATGGCGCACAGGGGCCAAGGAGGGACCCATTGGCCTGAGCAGCAGCAGCAGCAGGTCCTGGGGCCGCAGCACCCCCCCCCCGCCCGACCTCCTGGGCTCTGCGCTCCGCCAGCAGGTCAGCAGTCCACACTGCGGGCTGGGCCCTCATGCCTCGGTCACACAGCACGGTGCAGGGTGGGTGCAGGGTGGGTGCAGGGTGGGCGCTGTATCTGGGCGACTCAGTGCTGCTCATGGGGAGCGAGGCCGTCGATCCTTAGGATTCTGTTCAGCTCGGGCACATGCAGGCCGACGCCGAGCTCCCGGGAGCCGTCCACACCGCCCGCTCCCGGGAACCTTGTTGTTCTGGTGCCTCTAAACAGATGTGCTCTGGGCTAGGCTGTGCATTCAGACCCTGTGCTTTGGAGTTGGCGCTAATTTGAACCTGGCTGGAATCTGCAAGGTGTGAGCCGTGTGCCGCGGAGGCTGATTAGCTGCAGGAGGACCGGGTGCCCTCGGCGCGCTAATTGCCTGAGCTTCCCACCTGCTTGCAGGCACCGGCGGGGCTTCCCCGTGACCTCCCGTTACCCGGAGCTGCTGGTTATGCCCCCAAACCATCAGACTGTGTTAAAAACGCCCTCGATACCCTACGTCCTTCCCGGTTCAGACCGTGCCACTTCTCCTCCTGAGTTATTTCCAATTAGCAGAGATGCTGCAACGTGTTTCCCGATCGTGGCCTCTCTTACGGGCCAGCATGTGACGAGGCCACCGTGCAATTAGGCCGAGCGACGACCACGTGGGCCTCTCCGCAGGGAGCTGGATGTGGGAATTCCCAGCCCCCTTCCTCCCCCCGGTTAAGAAATCTGGACCAAGAGCGCCTCGTGCGGGACAGGGCGGAGCAGGGTTAATGCTGTGGCTCCAGCCGGTGTGAGGTCAACGTGCTTTCACAGAAGGTAGCAAAGCTATCCCGGGGCACACACGGCGGCGTCGGGAGAGGGGACTCGGGTCTCCAAAACCCATGGATCACGCCACCAGCCGTGTGCCAAGAGAAAGGCAGGTAAATCGTGCGGCTCGTGAGAATGTGCAGGGCTGGTGTCTCTTCCTCCCTCCTCATCCTAAGCGCCCAGTGAATCAGATTCTCAGATCAAAGACCCGCATCCCCTCACACAGTAGCGGAGGCTGCCAGATGGTGGGAGGACAGCAAAGGCCCCGGGCAGGGGAGCCCCCCAACGCTGCCGGGAGCCTGTCCTGGGAGTGAGGCCAGCCCCGTGGCCTCTGGCCTCCCTGCCTCGTCTTGTGGTCCTGGTCGAAGGGACAAGGGTGCAGTGCGCTCAGAACACCCGCCGTCCTGGCCCCGCTGTAGCTCTGCAGACCTAGAGCGAGTAGGACCTCTTCCGCCCCCGCCAGGACCTCGGCTTCGCAGAATCACGCGTCTGGGGCTGTCACTTCACGCCGAGGAGCCGTCTCTGTCTGTCTCTCTCCCTGACATTCTGCAGAGCTCACCACCCAGGCCGCCTGGGTGGGCATCTCAGGGAGTCGCCCCTCTGGCTTGGCAGATGGCCTGGCTGGGTCCCAGCGCCCTCCCCTCTCTGTGAACACAGCCTTCGGAGCCCTGGCTGTGTCACCGTGTGTTGGGGGGACACGGTCATGCAGCAGCTCTCCGAGTCCAGGGGGCTCAGGATGGGGCTTCCAGCCCGGGTCTCCTGTTCCCTGGGCTTGCTAGTGCCTCGCTGGGCGCTGACAGAGAGAGGGAAGAGGAGCTTCGGGCCCTGCGTCCCCGGCTCCTGACTGAGCTCCTGATGGGTGTGGACGCGCCCCGCGGAGGGTGGAGGCGGTTCTCACTTGGCCCTGGGAATCCAGGGAGCAGGCTCCAGCCACGGCCCGGGCCCGGCTTCACAGTGGCCTCCCTCTGCTCCTCACGCCTCTACCCACTCCATTATCTGGGACATTTTACACCGGTCATGGTCGAATGAACAGATGGATGAACGGTGGAAGGATAGACAGGCAGGCAGGTGGTTGTTGTAAGCACAAAATGAGTGATAGGCCAAGCGGGGTGCCCTCCTGTCCCGGAATTGGCTACTGACTGACTTCCCCTTCAGGCACAGGCGCCTTAACTCCCAAACATCCTCAGTGAGGGATTTGCTCTGCTGTTGATAAGCGGGCTCCTCCAAGAAATCTTAATAATGTAGAGAAACACAAATGCTATGAAGTTGAGTGAAAAATACGATTTAAAGTCATATATAGCACAAGCTGAATTAAAACTTTTGTGATAAGAGGCAATTTAACATAAGATGCAAAATGATAGGGGCGCCTGGGTGGCTCCGTCGGTGAAGCATCTGTCTTTGGCTCCGGTCATGATCCCGGGGTCCTGGGCTCCTCGTTTGCTGGGGAGTCTGCTTCTCCCTCTCCCTCGGCCCCTCCCTCCCCACCTGTGTGTGCTCCCTCTCACAAATAAATAGAAAATAAAATCTTAAAAAATACAATATCATAAGATGTGCTCTCTGCAATATTTATGTAGAACACATGACCCCATTATGTATAGGGAGAGATGAGTGGGATGAAATGGTGTGGAAGGGAGGTCATCGAAAAATTCACATTCTTTTTCCCTGAATGGGTTTGATTCGTTGTGCTTTCCTGTTTTCTAGATATTCTAGAGTGACACATTTATAGTAAAACAGATGACTTGAGGGCAGCCCAGGGGGCTGAGCGGTTTAGCATCGCCTTCAGCCTAGGGCATGACCCCTGGGTCCTGGGATCGAGTCCCACGTCGGCTCCCTGAGTGGGGCCTGCTTCTCCCTCTGCCTGGGTCTCTGCCTCTCTCTCTCTCTCTGTGTCTCTCATGAACAAATAAATAAAATTTTTTAAAAAAACACAGATGTCTTGGTAAAATGCCCTTTGTCAGGCAGGTGCAGTCCAGCCTGTCCACAACGGCTTGAGGCCGCCCCCTGCTCCTGAGCTGATTCCCCGCTGCACCCCACCCGCAACTTTGCTCCGGAACTCCCAACTGCACTCCCAGCTGAGACAGGGCACGTCGTTCCGGGTGTCCTACTACGGAGGCTTCAAAGTCACCGTGCTGGAGGCCACCCTGTCCTCACTGCTGGTCACCCCCAAGTCCCTGCCTCCGGGATGCATGCTCTCAGGGGTACAGACCCCCCCAAGTTCAGCAGAACTTTGGGAGCCACTCCGCTGCCTCTCCCTCTGACCCCACACTGAGTCAGGCGCCGCGTTGCCAATCGCTCCTCCTGGAACCGCTAGGCTCCCGCTGTGGCGGCGGCTTGCCTGGCTTCCGTCCAGGGCCTCATCATGTCACAGTTGGTGAGTGTTCAGGAGGGAGGGACGAGGTGGCATCCGGGCTTGTTTTGGGAAGATGTTCTGGCAGTGTGGGCGGGTAGGCGGGGCAGGGCACTGCCGAGGTGACATCCTGGGCTCTTGCTCCCTCCTGTTCCCCGGGGGCTTATTTTAACTCTGCAGGCCTGGAAAGGAGGATTTTCATCTGTTTCTTTCTTTCTTTCTTTTTTTTTCTTGGTGTGTGTGTGTGGGGGAATTCTATTAGCTTTTACTTAGAAAAACAGAGTAAAATAACTTGGAATAAAAAGAAAAACCTTTTACAGCCTGCAAAATCTTATTTCATTGATCTCTCCCTACCGCCCAACATTATTTTTTCCTGAAAGGTAATAAACAATTCAGAACTCATTAGCATACGTCAATAATTCACATGGGTTTTTTTCCATGGTGTGAATCTCCTCCCGCTTCTCTGTCTCATCTTAACTGGAAATGTCTGCTGGTTTTCCCCCTGAATACACAGACAGACTTAAGGCTGTTTTTATTGGTTAGGAGGACTTGACCCTAATTGTGTATAAAATGCTTCACCAAGAAAATTTCTCACTGAGAAAACAGGTCTGATTGTAGGGTGCTAGTGCTAGCCATGTGCCCTGCCCAGGGCTGACCTGCCGGGGACACTGCCAGGTAAGGAGACTTGTACACCAGCAGGGCAGCTCCACCTGGCACAGAGCCTCCACTCGCAGATGGGCGGCCCCCTGGTTTCTGGTCCTCAAGGAGAACAGGGCTTCCTGCTTTAAGAGAGTCCCTTAGATCCCCACTGGGATTACCGTGTCTATAGGTTGAATGGGGAGCACGAGAGAAACCTTCAGATGAATCTAATTGAAACAAGAGCCAGAAGTAGGAGATGAGCCCATCTCCTGGGTCCCCCATCATATCAACTCATTTATTAGTGGAAGTCACTCTGCATCTCTGTTGTCCTAGGCCATGTCCCTAGAATTTAGCACAGGACAGGACAAAATCCAAAGCGCTGTAATAAACGAATACGGTGAAGCCCGTGGCAGGAAACGGCAAAGGAGTTTGGGCTACTCTGAGGTTATCTGAGTGAACGATTGTGATATTTCCAGCTGTCATTCAGAGCCAAGCGGTGGCCGAAGGCACCGTGCACTCAGGGCACTGGAATGCCCAGGGAGGGAATAAATATGACCAGGTGACAACACTGACTTTAGTGGAACCACCCCAAGGACAGTGCTGGGTATGAGTGGGGTGAAGCTGAAGCACCCACAGATGGTGGCTAAATCTGCCTCCCCAGGGGCATGGGGTCGATGTCCTCCGTTCACACCAAAGTGAGCACACAAGCCGTGCACTGCCCCCAGTGGTCCGCAGCCTCCAGCCTCCAGGTGATGAAGAAGAGAAAAAACTCGGATTCACGCAGGACCCTTTAAGTGGTCCACACTAGCCTGCCTGAAGATGCTCGCCCCCAACCCCGAACCCGGCTGCGACCATCAAGATCAAGACGCTGGTATCACGTGTGCATGCTCATACGAATGTATGCACATGAATTAAGGGCTTAAGCTAAATAGTAACAGCCTTTAATCTGCAGAGCTTTCTGATTCTAGGTGAGAAAAAAACAAAATCTTGCCAGTACTTTTTTGCATCAAAGAGAAAGCTGAACTTGCTAATTGAAAACTGGTTTGCATGGAGGAAAGTGTGGGGATGCCAGCTATGTAAATTAGCATATGCCCGGATCTACAAGAAATCATGCCAGGCCAGGAGGAAATTAAGCAAATTAGGTTGAGCGCACAAGGCTAGAAGCAAATTGAAAGCGCCCAGGGTGCTCCCGCTTATCTGCGGGGTGGGGGGTGGTCGGCAGACCAGTTCAGAGGTGATGAGAGAGCGCGTCTGGGGAGTCCCAGCTGCGACTGTGGGTGCAGGTGGGTGGTGCAGGCTGTCCCTCCAGGTCAGGGGGAGCTGTTCATGCATGCTCTTGAATGCTCGCACCCTAATTCCTCCCCCCTTTCTGCTTTCGCCGGCTGGAAGCTCCTTCGTTAAAGGCTGCAAAGGAGCTCGGGCTCTGCTGGCTGCGGCGCGGGGGCGCGGGGGCGCGGGGGCGCGGGGGGGCTTCTGCGGCTTAGGGACCTAAGCGGTCTGCTGGCCCTGGGATCGCCCAGGGCTGGGCTGGGGCTCAGAGCCGCGCCTGCGGGCCGGGATCCCAGGGACGTGGAGCTGCGGCCTCCCAGGCCCGGGGCTGCGGCGGGAGCTGGGCCCCAGCGGCCGGGCCGCGCCGCCTGGCGGTGACTGCGTGTGCCCGGCGCTGTACCTGCTCGCTCAGTGCTGCGCTGAGCCGGGGTCCTCGGAGCAGGGGTCGGTCCCCAGTCCCAGGCCGCTCGGGGGGCCCGGGAGAAGCCCCGTGCGGTGCGTACAGGGGTCCTGTGCCTGCCAGCTCGCGGCCCGTCCCGTGCAAAGGCCCGGGGGCGACCTGCCCGCTGTGGCCACGGCGCCAGGGAGGCGTGGGGCAGGCGGAGGCCCGCCCGGTGTCGCGTCGGGGGTGCACCCGCACCTCGGGGGCCCCGGGGCTTGGCCCTGCTGCGGCGCGGCCCTGGGCGCCCCCAGCCCCGCCCGGCGGGGACGTGCCCGGCTCCGCGCCGCCCCGCGGCCCCCCTCGCCGCCGCGCTTGCAGGCGGCTCCCGGGTCCCGCCGAGCGCGCGTCCGCCCGGTGCGCACCGTCCGCGGGGTCGGCGCGATCCGCAGGCTCCCAGCCCCGCGGGGTGGGGGGCGCGGGCGGCGGGCGCGGGCCGGGCCGGGCGGGGGGCGGGCGCGCTCCGAGGGGCGGAGGCGGGGAGGGGAGGGGAGGGGGAGGGGCTCCCGCGCGGGGCAGGGGCGGAGCGAGCGGCCGCGCCGCGGAGCCAAGTGAGTTGGCTCCGGAGCCCGCGCCGCCGCCGGCCCGCACCTCGGGCGCCCGCCCCGCCGCCCCGCCGCCCCCGCCGCGCGCGGGGATGCAGGATGCTGGGGGGCGCCAGGCTCCAGCGGCGGCGGCGGCAGCTGCAGCAGCAGCCCCGGCGGCGGCAGCCTCCGCTCTGGCCGATGAGCGCCGACCCGCCGCCGCCGCCGCCGCCCTGGCTTTGGATGGTCCCCGGCTCGGCCGGGCTGCTCCGCCTGGGCGCCGGGGTCGCGCCCCCGCCCGTGCTGCTCGCCGCGGCGCAGCCCCCCGCCGGCCCGCTGCTCCCCGGGCTGCCCGGCTGGCGAGCCCCGGCCGAGCCCCTGCTGCCGCTGCTGCCGCTGCCGCCGCTGCCCTCTGCGCCAGACCACGCCGCCGCCGCCGCCGCCGCGCACCACCTCCCGGTGCTGCACGCGCAGGTAACGCGTCCCCGGCCCCCGCGGCCCCCGCCGCCCCCGCCGCCCCCTCCGCGCCCGGGGCGCCGCCCTCGCGCGCCCTCCCCGCGGAGGTCCTGGGCTCCCCGAGCCGGCAGCCGCGCCTCGGCAACAAAGTTGGGGCAGCGACGTCCCGCCCTGGCCGCCGGCGGCTCCCGCGCCAGGTGCCCGCCAGGTGCCCGCCAGGTGCCCGCCAGGTGCCCGCCAGGTGCCCGCGCGGGGCCGCCCCTGGGTCCGCGGGGCCGGGGCGCTGTCCAGAGCGCGGTGCTGAAGCGGCGGCCGCGGGCGCCCGGAGATGCTGCCGACTTCCCAGCAGCGAAGTTAATACTTTTACAGTCTCTGCCAGACTTGAAAAGCAAGCTGGGAATCAATAGCTATTTCTGATTCTGATCTGGGCTTTTTTTGCTTTCTTGCTTTCTTTTCTTTTTTTTTTTTTTTTTGGAAAATAGACTCAGGACCATGCTTCAAGAGGATTCAAACCGATGGAAGCCGGCAGGGAAATCCTGCCTCTAATATTGAGAAATCTTGCCGCCGTTTCCCCCTCCCAGCCTAGGTCGGCCTGAGTCCACCAAATTAGCAAATGCCGTATTGCACGCTAGAAGAGTTTTGGGTTTTAAAACGTGGAATGAGGAAGAGAAAGTGACTGTACCTTTGATTAATGGTGCAACGGAGCAAGGCAGGCTGGTTTTGGCAAGACCCATTGTTTGCTATCTAACTATGCAGATGCATTTAAATCGGGGAAGAACACGTATTTTATTTCCAAAGACTGTCCTCATTAGCATATTCAAATGAGCGGTGTGTTAGAATACATCGTTTAATTAATTTAATCCCGATATTGTCTTGTGAGCTTTTCTGAAAGATGTTATTAAACTCCTCCTAAATTGGTCTTTAGACTTAATGATACATCGCGTATGCGGTACTAGATATCACATTTTGATGTGTGATGCAGTTCATATTGGGTTTTATTGAATAAACGTTGGTAGCTTTTTCCATGTTTTGAAAGGGTTGTTATTTCAGAGTGCTACCACTAGAGGTATATAACGTCAAGGAACTACAATTTTTTTTTTTTTCTGTATAGAACACTGCATTTGTGTGTGTGTGTGTGTGTGTGTGTGTAAATTTAAAAAGAAAAATCCAAAAAAACTTATCTCTTAAATATTTTGGGGCTACGTATTTTCTGTTTAATGACAATATTGGGAACCAGAAGAATATTTTCACATTAACAGGAAAATCAAAGATGCTTTTATGATTCTAAAACAAATAGATATCAAAGTGTTCCGTACCATTGAACAATGATCTTATTTGTTCTCTACTGATGAAGACTCAGTTATTCAAATTAGGGAGACTGTCTCCTAAATGGTCTGCCCCCTTTCAATGTTTGCTATTTTATTCTGTGCATTGGAGTCTTCGGTTGTGTGATAAGCTCACTCACATTTTCTTTGCCTTGCAATGTATTTGCATTTGTGAACCTCGGGAAACTTTGAATCCTAACCCCTGAGCTAATTTTATTTTTAAGGTATTAGATGTGTTGGTTCTTAAATAAGTATAATTAATACAAAATGTTGTATTGAAAGGGTCATCCTAAGATATACCTCCCTACTAGCTTGTGAAAAGAATTCAAGAATTATAAAAGGAATACCCAGCATTTCATCTTTCCACTGTGGTTTCTCATTATCTCAGGGGAGAAACCCATTTCTTACCATTTTCTCATGGCTTTGTGCTTAGAAATTCTTTCTCAGTATGGAAGAATGCAATGTTGTTGAAGCTTTGTGGTGATTCAGATATGAAAACTTTTATACGTTTTTAAGATTTGTGAATATTTATGATTTTTCTTCACTGTGGAAAGGAGGATTTTCTCTCTCTCCTAATCGAATACATACATTTAAAAATTCTTCTTTGGAAGCCGCTACCCCAACATCTTGTGGTACAAAGTAGTTGATCTGTGTAGGCTAATGAGCACTCCCTTATCTTTTCTTGGGTTTCAGTGGCTGTGCGGTGGCCATTCTCCAGCCATAGGACTGTCCCCCTCGTCCACTGTGGAGTTGGTGCCCATCTTCCCACATGTCTGCCCATCTGCTCTTCCACCTCCTATTGGGAAAAGTTGGATAGACAAAAGGATTCCTAATTGTAAGGTAAAATGCGAGTAGTTTCACTAGATAAGTTGACCTTTAATTATTAATTTGTTGGGTATTTCCACAACGGCAGAAAACACTGTGTGTTTTCTAGTTGTAATATCTAGGGCTAGACATAAAGCTTTTCAGAATAAGATCAGTCTGTTAAAAAAACACCAGCAGAGGTGTATGTGTGTGTGGGGGGGAGGGGTCATTTTGTTTTAACTGAAAAATTTAGATTCCATGGAACAATATACAAATTCTACTTCCGAATCAGGATCTACTTTAAGATTTTTTTTTCAGTTTTTAGATCTGTAACCATTGATCAAAGTCTAGTCTTAAACATTATATAATTGAAATATAGATTTTATGAGTGGTTTCTTTTGCTCTAATTACCTTAAGTGTTCATCTTTCTCATGATTTATCTTAATTTTTGAATTCAAATTTAATGGCCACACTGGGTTTACTTGAAAGCTAAAGACAAATAATATGGTGACTTGTTCTACAACACACTATTTACCTCACTGGGGTGATTGTTGAATCTGTAAGCTGACTGTTAGGCTGAATTAGCCAAGTCAATGGTTGAAGATCTGCCCGGGAGACTTTATCTAGAAGGTGATTGGTGTCAGAGCTCCAAGGGTCTTTAGGGGTTCTAGAATGATGCTTTTATAGAGTTCCCTACTTAGAGGATCTCCAATATTTGATCCATGTAAGAAAAGAAATATTTTATAGCAGCATTTAGTTTTTATCATGTGTCTTGTCTTAAATGTAATGCTTGCTTTATTTTTGGACAGATCTTCTTTAATAATTCCTTTGCTCTGGACTCCTCGTGGATCTATCCTGAGGAATCAAGGTTGTTCCATGGGCACGAAAAGCCCCATTTGTTGGCAAATCAAGTCGCACTGTCTCTGTCCAGACCAGCTCCTGCCTCCCGGCCTCTTCCCACCGTGGTGTTAGCACCTCAGCCAATACCAGGTTGGTGCCCCAAGTATATACATGTATTCTGTTTCTGCTTTAGTTGTAAGTTAGTTTTGGGTATGAAAACTGTATTTGTCACTTTAACGAAGTAATTATTTCAACTAATAATGTTTTTCATGAGCATGATTCCTTTCTATAAAGAAATTGGGAGTTGAGTAGCTCATTCATTGTGTTTTTAGACCATGAGTTCAAGACTCATTCATTTTGTTTTTAAGATGAAGGTATGGCTGAGGGGGTTTTGACAGACTCCTATTTTTTGGTGCTCAATTTTTAGAATTGGACCAAATCTCCTGCTGATAGCTTTTCACAGGAGCACTAATTGGTCAGGCAATTCATTACGTATGTTACTTGTGTAGGGTGAGGTGCACATTGCAAAGCCCCCTGGTCTGCAGGACAGGGGCACGTGTAAGGTGTTTGTGAATTTTGCCTGCGTGTTGGGGGGTGATATTGGGAAGGGCCTGTAAAAATACACTGTTAGGAAGATGGATTCTGTTCTATCTTTGGAGTCTAGTGGCCTGAAAGAGCATTTGTCCTGGAACAGACTCCCATGAAATAATCTCTGGATGAAAGATTGTATAATAAACCTATATAGCAACAGGAGAATAAAATCATCTTATGAATTTTTAAATTGATTTTTAAAATCACCTTAACATAGATCATTTTATAAAAGCAAGCATTGTCCATGCCAAGATTATCTAGCAACGCCTTCCATTATGGAATATTTTATGACTTCAGAATTACATTATCTTCCTGTAATTTCCTACCTACCAAGCTTTTCTCAATGTGTGTCTCTAAAATTAAGTAATAAGGACATGTTCCTGTGGATAATGCAGTGCTGGTTTAGGAGATACATTCATTTTCTTCTCTCCCTGCCTACCTTACGTATTCTAATGTGCTATAGATCTTGTTTACTAAGAAGTCAGGAAGAACAACTATTTGTGTTTTTCACAGGCTTTAATGATTCTTGACTGATACTTGTCTTCTGCGCTTGTAATTGTGCATTACTGAGTTATTAAATCTGAATGCATATCGTACATACATTTATAAACATTTTACACTGAGGTGATCCTGTTTCCTATTTAATTTAAGGACCATAAAGGATGATCAGATCACATGTATTATATGAGGATTCCATGACTTTACCTGGCATGCATACCATCCTTGAGCATCACAGAGACATTTTTCATGATTCCTACTCCTCTTCCTAGGAAACCTGTACTATGAATGTGCTAAATATCTAGTTGAAGAAGCTTATGGCAAGTTACAGCTTTTCTGTCGTACAGATATCGTTTATTGATCTCATACTTTATACGAAGCGTATTTATGTTCATTCTACCTCTGACTTTTGACTGATCTATTTTAAAGGACAAAATACAATAATAATTCTTATTATCATGGTTGATAACAGGACAATCATTCTGACCTGGGCTATCATCTGTCAAATCTCTGCTTTTATTGTTCCCTGGGGTTTTTACTTTTTTTTTTGGACTCATAATCCGTAAGAATATAACACACTTTTATTTATCTTTTGGGATGAAATGGGTCTCCCCACCCCCACCCCAGAGGTAATTTAGTAACAGTTAAATATGTGTGTTTTGAGATGGGAATTTTTGAAATGTGAAAAATTTTTTTTTTGATAAATTTCAAAATTTTAGGAATTACTATTCTGAAAAGCATGTATTAGATATCCTCTGTCCAAAGAACATATTTAGGGGCTTTGTGTATATGTTACCAACTATTTAACAGAGAATCAGGGAGGGGAGCTAGTAACTGCGGGAGGCAAGGTCAGCTCTGGATCAGCGAAAAAATAAGATGCATCATTGCAGATTCACCATAGTTAACAAGAAAATAAAAATGCATTGAATCATTTTACATGTCAATTTTCAGAATATTGTTAAAAGTGATTATTAAGGGGTGCCTGGGTGGCTCAGTTGCTTGAGCATCCAACTCTTGTTTTTGGCTCAGGGTCATGAGATTGAGCCCCGTGTCAGGCTCCCTGCTGGGCATGAAGCCTGCCTGAGATTCTCTCTCTCTCTCTGCCCCTCTTCCACCCCCACCCCACTCACATGTGCACTTTTTCTCTCTCTTTCTCAAAAAAATTAATTATTAAAATTGCTATTAAATTTTATAGCCTATTGTAGATCAATAAATTTAAATATTATATTTACTTTTTATTATCTAGTTATACATTTTAAATGTAAAACATATTGCATATCTTATATTAATATATCCTGTATAAATATGTTATCTGGTTGATATTCTAAGTTGATCAGTCTTGTTATAAATTGTTACATTCATAAGTAAATGGCCTCATATCATAGATATATTTTACTGATCTGTTTTCAATTAATCAAAGAAACAGTATCAGAACTCCAAAGGAACCAGAAGAATGAGTCAAATCCCCATTTTAAATAGATCTAGTGAGCAAAGCTCATTTTCCTTTCTTGGATAGATAGCAATTTTGTGTAATAATCATTTTCGAAGTAATGTTTTGTATGCAGTGTTGTGTCGTACACAGTGCAATGTCAATATACACCATGAGCTCCAATATACACTAGAAAGCAGTTTTGTTTGAATAAGCATGTTGTTTGTTGAACTGAATTAGAGGCCAAAACAGGTAGAGATGCTGGTGTGGGTGACCTCTGAGACTCATGTTAGTATTGCACCACCCCTGCCTGATATATTGTTGGTTAATTGACTGCAGCAACAGGGTCTCATGTAATATTAGCACACCTGTAAAGCTGAATCAGTCATCTGAAGTCTAATAAATATTATAAGGGACTTTATTTTGATCTATACTAGACTCACTTATGTTGACAATAATAGTCATGATTTGCCATCATGTGTAGATCTGAAAAAAGCTCATTAGCCACTTTTAAGCATGGAAGCTAATGTTTAATATCAGATTCTTGCCTTCATTCGCTGGACAGCTGTCTTTGGGCACCCCCCCTCCCTGCCCCGCAGCCCACAGGCATGGTGCAGGGCCCAGGGCCACGCAAGGCTCCGTGAAGGAGGTCAAGCTCCAGTGGGGGACAGGCAAGTCACCAGATAAAATCACACAACATGGATCCTGACTGCTCTGTGCAGACCTTTAAGGAGATTCTTAGGAGGGGAATCATCAAGAAGGCCCTCACCTGGGGGGGAGTGATGCCACCCGAAACACATCTCCAAGACTTAGAGGAACTTTAACAGGGCAGGAAGAGGGGAATGGAATTCCAAATGAAAGGAGTTAGAACATCCCAAGACACAAACATGTGAGAAGTGTTGTGTCTGGTCATTAGGTGTAGTTATGTGTGGCCACACCTCAGAAGCAGATGAGGAGGGTCAGGGATGGGGCAATGAGTGGCCCTGGCTCTGCAATATGAGCCCCATTTCCCCACTGGAACCATGCTGTGGCTAAGCCCCAGGCTCTTTACTGAGCTTTGTAGAATTTTCCATCATTCCTTGGCTCAGGATCCATGGTTCCTTCAGGAAAGTGAAGCAGAGCAGACACAGAGAAGACAGAGCATTTTCTCATTGCAAAGTAAATCCAAGCATTTAAAAATATGCAAAGTTACAGCTGTACTAGAAACTTAAGTCTTTAATGAATAATTTAGTGGCTTTTTAAGGAATTATCCCTAATTACAGTATGAATGGGTTGAATTGAGAAATAAGCCAGGACTCACTCATTCCCAGACCTTGGAAACTGATTCAAGGCAAGCCTGGTGGGGAGGAGAGGCAGCGTGCCACCAGCATAGATGCTCTCTCTTCTTGAGGAGCTCATCCACACTTAGGTCAGCCTCTTTGCTTTAGCTCCTCTGCCAAAGTCCCCCTTCTCCCACAGGGTGCTAGGAGCCCATCTTTTTCCCAGGAGGAAAAGGAGTTGCATTTCATCTTAAGTCATGAGGATAATAGCAAGCTGAAGAGGAGGCAGGGCTAGCGTGGAAATCATGCTTACTAAGGAGTCTCTGTACTGTACTTGTAAAAATGAGAACTTCAGAGTCCCTCTATCTGCTCAGAAATAAAATTACTTAGATTCAGAGTATCAAGCAATGAGAGGAGAAGATAATTAATTCAGCCTCTGTCCAGTAAAGATGCATGAAATAATAGTTTGGTGGAACATGAGATTTGTCTAAAAGTTGTCTGATAACATTGCCCTTCCACTTAAGATCTAAGAACCTGATTCTACCAACATCTTGTTGGGGAAACAAAACAAAACAAAACAAACAAACAAACAAACAAACAAACAAAAAACACGAAAAAACAAACCCACCTCATTCAAAGATGACCAGTGAGAGTGAGAAGGATAACCAATGGAGGATGACGTGCGGAGCCTGAAAATACACTGCTTCATAAAAGATTCATTTACTCAAAAGATGTGGAGGAGAAACAAACCTAGGAACAGGTTCTTGCACAGGAGCTTGTAAATATGTTGGATAAATCAACTTTTGGTTTACCTTAATAGGGAATAAAAGAGTTTTGTAGGAAAGCAGCAAAAGATAAGATCAAAAGGGAGGGGGCCAAGTTGCAAAGTCACGTGGAAAGATAGTTGGAAGAAATGAGAAAAGAATATAAGGGAACTTTTGACATTGGCAATTAAAATCATTAAGGAGAAGAGCTGATTCTGAATGTAATGAGGGAAGACAGCACAGGAAAAGTCAGGCATGGGTATCTGGGACAGGGAGAGATGAGAACAATGAGAGGAGGTGATATGTAAAATAGAAAGCAAACAACGCATCTATTTTTATTCGACCTCCATGGAAGACAGAGTACAGCAGAAGCATTAAATGTGGTGTAGAGCCTTGTACCTTGCTTCCTATTTCCTGATAAGTTTTACGAGTGGGAGAGGCACTGCTTAACACAGGTGGGGACACAGCACATCATTCCTCGGCACCAGATGTGATTAGTTGATGGGGTAAGCTTTAGACAATTGTGAGGACAAAAGTTTGTGATTGAAGAAACCTATGTCCAACAGGGAAGTTATACACACGCATAAGCAAGGACAAGATTTCTCAAATAAGCAACAGATCTTGTCACACCAAGACCACCAAGACCACACCAACTTTGTCACACCAACGTTTTCACCTCAAATTCTACTTTGTCTAAAGTTTGTGTTCCTTCTATTCCACTTTTACAGCTATTCCACATCCCTGCGTTATCTTTCGTGTCAGCTTTGCTTTGTCTTTTGTTTTAAGCTCAGATTAACTATTTAAAGGCAGGGTCTCTGCCTTTGCCTTTTAAAGATGTAGTTAAGCATATTTATATCTGCTTTCCTATTTTTGTATTTCTTATATATTATTATATCTTGTTTTAAATGATATTTTGTAATTCTTTTGTTTTTGTTCTTTTTTAAGTTTTTATTTTAATTTTAGTTAATGTACAGTGTTACACTATTTTCAGGTGTACAATATAGTGATTCAACACTTCCAAACATCACCTGGTGCTCATAAGGACAAGTGCACTCCTTAATCCCCATCACCTGTTAACCCATCCCCTCATCCACCTCCCCTCTGGTAACCATCAGTGTGTTCACTGTAATTCCTTTGTTTTAATCTATTTTTATTCTTTTGCTGTGCCATTTGTGTTTACCTTTATTTTATATGATAATTTGGAATGTGCTGATCCTCTTTTCTCAAGCAATCACCAGTTAGATTTTAAAAAGCAGACCTGATCTTACATTTCCTCTAATTTCCAAATCATGACAGCACTACCACTTTAGAAAATCATGACACTTTAGAATCCTTTTTATAGACTATGGGAAATTTGGGAAAAGTTTATGTCATAAACATTTATAGCCTCTCTTTAATTTCCTCTATGAACTGAGAAATTAAACAAGAACTAAGAATGATATTAGTCAGGTTTCAAAATATCTGTAATTATCAATATGTCAGTCATATAGAATACTTGTTAATTCGTTATAAGAATGAGTGAAAAATTCTAAGCAATGCTCTTGATGGAGAAGGAATTACAATAATAATTATAATCTGAATAAATAGCCTCGAAATGTGTTGATATAACTGGGGAGAAGAGAAGTGAAAAACATGAGTACAGACTCTTTAAAAATCTCTCAACTTTGTTACAAGAAGCAGAAATATTAAGAAACTTTCATACTTGAAGCCCAGATAACGAGGTCACCCAGGTCTGAGACTGGACCAGGGCTGCTGCCCACTAACCAGCCTAGCACAGATGAGTGAGAGCAACAGTGATTTTCCAGTGCTGCTGGGAAGACATGGAAAATGACCCCTTTCTGTGGTGCAGGAATATGAGGATGGCTGAAAATTGAGAGAAGGAAGCACAAATATCAAGAAAGTCTGTAAGATACCCCAGAATTTACCCTTAAACAAAAGGCATTGTTAAAGGATTTTGAAGCCTCTGGGGCGTTGAAGGCTACTGCAGCAACAGAACCAAATCCAGGTCAACACCCAAATATACTGACTCACCTCATTCACTAGCAGCTTCACAGAAGAAAGTGGGTGCTCATTTTCTAGGAGTAAATCCTGTTCACCTCAATCTCTAATGTTCTATTCATGATGTGTGGCAATCAATTAAAAAGTTACAAGACACACAAAGCAAGACATGATAAACCATATCAAGAGATAAAGCAAGCAACAGAACCAGATCCTCAGATGACACAGATGTTGGAGCTATCAGACAGGGACTGTGAATTACTATGAGTGAGATCTTCATTAATGGAAAAAGAGGGCAAACTGCATGAATAGGTAGAGAAGTTCCTTAAAGATATGAAAAATATAAGAAAGAATCAATCTAAAATACTAGGAAAAAAGCATGGTATGAGAAATGAAGAATTACTTTGATTGATTCACGAGTAGATGTGATATATCCAAGGAAAGAATGAGTGAACTTAAAGATAGGTCATGAGAAATTGCTAAAATTGTAACATGAAGAGAAAACAGATGAAAAAATAGGGCAAACTTTCCCAGAGCTATGACGTTATAACAAATGGTTTAATATACATATAATTGAAGTTTGAGGAGAAGGAGAGAAAACATTATTTGAAGATATAATGACTAAAGGTGATCAAAAAAATTATGAAACTTATCAAAAAATATGGCTCTGGGAGACTCTACAAACTTCAACACTGAAAACTAGACAAATCATATTCAAACTTCTGATTCAAAGATTACAAGCAAATCTTGAAGACATCTAAAGAAAAAAAAACACATTACATAGATAGAAACACAGCTTAAAATTCTAGGAGTTTAAAAAAAAATTCTAGGAGTTTTATTGTCAGAACCTATATAAGCCACAAGGCACAAAATAACATTTTTAAAAGACTTAAGTAAAAAATCTCTCATTCAGGCCCTTTATACCAAACAAAAACAACTCTCAAAAACAAAGTGAAATAAATATTTTTTTCAAAAAAAAAAAAACTGAAAAGAATTCATTGTCAGTAAGCCTGTAGGTCAAGAAATTATAAAGAAGCTTACCAAGCAGAAATAATATAATAACAGGGAGACACTAACCTGTGCAAAAAGAAATAGAGAGTTCTAGAGATAAAATACTGTAAAGTAAAAAATATTTTTCCTTCTTTTTAATTTCTCCAAAAGACAACTCTATAAAGAAAAAGCAGTAGTGAAATAATGTATGTATATCACATATGTAAAATCAAAATGTGTGTCAACAACCACAAAGGTTGGAAGAGAATAAATGGAAGTATAGAACTGTAAGGCTATTACACCATATATTAAGTGTTATAATATTATTTGAAGGCAAACTCTGATAAAGTAAATACATATCATAAAGCATAGAGTGAACACTTAAAAATTATTTAAAAAGTTGTAGCTAATAAAACAATAGTGTAGATAAAGTCAGAATCATAACAAATAACACAAAAGCAGGCAGGAAAGGAAAGACAAGGATCAAAGTATAGATGGAACAAATAAAAAATTGATAACTACAGGATGGTAAAGCACAAATGTATAAGCTCCCAAATTAAAAGGCAGATAGATGTTCATCCTCAAATATATGATGTCCACAAGAAACTCATTTAAAAAATAAAGATATAGAGTAGATAAAAGTAATAATATAGAAAATATACAGCATGGACATACAAATCAGAAGAAGGTGAGAATGCTGGTATTAATACTAGGTAGATTAGAATTCAGAGCATGAAATATTATGAGAGATAAAAAGGAACTTAACATAACTACCAAAACATGCTTAAAAGCATACCAAGAGGGCATAATAATTCTAAATGTATCTATATCTAGTGAGAGAACTTCAATATGCATGAAACAAGGACAGATTGAATTGAACAAAGAAATAGACACAATAGCAGTTGGAGACACTGGTACTTATCTTTCAGGATTTCACAGAGCAAGAAAACAAAATATCAGTAAAAAATTGAGAGGACTTACACAATACTATCTACCAGCTTGATTAAATTGACACATATAGAACACTCTACCTAACAACAATAGCATATATATTTCTTGTGAGCATATGGAAGATTTAACAAAATACATCATATTCTTGGACAGAAAACAAGTCAACAGAATTTAATAACATGTATATAATTTGTTTTCTTGCCACAATATAATTAATCTAGGAATCACTAACAGAAAAAATAGTCCAGAGAATTTTCAAATATCTGGAAATTAAAACTGTCAAGTAACATATTGCCGAGAGTGGAAGTGACAAAGGAAATTTAAAAATATTTAGAATTGAATGCAAATGAAAGTCGATTTTAAAAATTCTTGTGAAACGTAGCTAAAACAGTGTTTAGATAGAAATGTATATCATTAAAAATGCCTGTATTAAAAAACAAATTCTTGACAAACTATTAGCAAATTGAATCCAACACATTAAAGGGAGTGTATATCATGATCAAGTGGGATTCATTCCCGCCATGCAAGGATGGTTTAATATCCACAAGTCAATAAATGTGATGTATCACATCAACAGACTGAAAGGTATAAATCATATCATCCTCTTAATAGATGAAGGAAAAGCATTTGACAAAATACAACATCCTTTCATGACAAAAACCCTTAACAAACCGTGTATGGAAGGAACATACCTCAACATAATAAAGGCTTATGCGACAAACTCCTAACTCATATCATACTCAATGGTGAAAGGCTGAAAACTTTTCCCCTAGGATCAGGAACAAGACAAAGGTGCCCACTCTCACCATTCTTATTCAACATAGTACTGGAAGTTCTAACTAGAACAATCAGGAAGAAAGAAAGAAAGAAAGAAAGAAAGAAAGAAAGAAAGAAAGAAAGAAAAAGAAAGAAAGAGAAATAAAAAAGAAATAAAGCAAAAGAAGAAAAGAAATAAAAAGCATCCAGATCAGAAATAAGGGGATAAAATTGTCTTTATTTGCAGATGAAATGATTTTATATATAGAAAATCCTAAAGACTGAGCCAAAAATCTGTTGGAACTAATCAATAAATTCAGAAAAGTTGTAGGATACAAAATCGACATACGGAAGTCAATTGCTCTTGTATTTCACAATTTCTGTTTTCTATTTCATTAAAGTATCTGAAAAAAGAAATAAAGAAAACAATCCTTTTCACAATAGCATCAAAACCCATCAAATGCTTAGAAATAAATTTAACCATAGAAGTGAAAGATCTGTGCTATGGAAACCACAGGACTTTGACAGAAGAAATTGAAGAAGACACAAACAAATGGAAAAAAAACCCACTTGTCTCTGTTCATGGATCAGAATAATTAATATTGTTAAAATGTCCATACTACCCAAAGCCATATATAGAATCAATGCCATCCCTATCAAAATTCCAGTGGCATTTTTCACCAAAATAGAAAAAAATCCTAAAATATTTATGGAACCACACAAGACCCTGAATAGCCAAGGCAATCCTGAGAATAAAAAAGAACAAAGCCAGACACATCAGGTGTCCTGACTTCAAATTATAACACAAAGCTACAGTAATCAAAACAGTACAGTACTGGCATAAAAATAGGCACATAGACCAATAGAACAGACTAGAAAGCCTAGAAATGAACTGCTGCAGACATGGTAAACTAATATTTGACAAGGGAGCCAAGTATATTCAGTGAGGAAACAATTGTCTCTTCAATAAATAGGCCTGGTAAAATTGGATAAACACATGCAAGAAAATGAAATTTCATAATATATAAATGTTGAATTACTATGTCATACAGCTGAGCTATTCTAATGTTGTATATCAAGTATACTTCAATGAAAATGATAAAGTTATACTCCTATCTTATAACACTCACAAAAATTAAAGGCTTAGGCATGAGACTTAAACTGAAAGACCCCTCAAAGAAAACAAAGAAAAATCTCCTTGATGTTAGTCTTGTCAACAGGCTTTTGGATATGACACCAAAAGCACAAGCAACAAAAGCAAAAATAAAAAAAAGTGAGACTACCTCTAACTTAAAGGATTCTGCACAGCAAAAGAAACGATTGAGAAAATGAAAATGCAACCTAAGGAATGTGAGAAAATATTTGCACACCATATATCTGTTAAGGGCTAATATCCAAGATATATAAAGAATTCCTAAAACCCAGTAACAACAACAGCAACAACCAACAATCCAGTTAAAAAAACGTGCAGAGGAATTAAATAGACATTTTTTTTCCCCAAGGAAGACATGCAGATGACCAATAGCACATAAAAAGAAGCTCAACATCAGTTGGCGTTAGGAAAATGCAAATCAAAACCATAGTGAGCTATCACCTGATACTTATCAGAATAGCTACTATCAGAAAGACAAGAAATGAGTATTGGTGAGGGTGTGGAGAAAAGGAAATACTTTTGCATTGTTGGTGGGGATGTCAATTGGTACAGCCACTGAGGGAAAACCTAAAATTAGAGATAAAACTACCCTAAATCCAGCAATCCCACTTCTGGGTGTATATTCAAATGAGTTGAAATCAGGATCTTGAGAAGATAGATACCTGCACTCCCATATTATTGCAGAATCATTCACAATAGCCAAGATATGGAGACAATCTAAGTGTCTTTTCACCCCAGGGATTAATGGATAAAGAAGCTGTGGTGTATATACTCAACGGAATATTACTCAGCCATGAGAAAGAAAGAAATTCTGTCATTTTTGACAACATGATGGACCTTGAGGGCATCATGTTAAGTGAGAAAAGTCAGATGGAGAAAAACAAATACTGTATGATCTCACTTCCGAGTGGAATCTAAAAAAGCTGAACTCATAGAAACAGAGTAAATTGGTCACCAGGGTTGAGGAGGGGAGGTTGGGCAGATGTTGGTCAAAGTGTACAAAGTTGCAGTTAGAAGATGAATACCTTCTGGTGATCTGATGCACAGGTTGGTGATTAGAGTCAACAATGCTGCATAGATGCTTTAAAGTTGCTGAGAGGCCAGATCTTAGATATTCTCATCAAAAAAAGAGAAATGAGAAAATAAAAAGAAAAGTCTGAAATCAATGATCTCATCTTTCAGTTTAAAAACTAGAGAGAGAGAGCTAAGTCACTGGAAAGTAGCAGAAGGAAGGGAAGAGTATTGACAAGAGCAGAAACCAAAGAAACTGGAAACAAAAATATAAAGAAAATCAATGTAACAAATTCCTTCCTTCCTTCCTTCCTTCCTTGAAGGAGGAAGAAGGAAGAAGTCACCTTCCTCCTCACTCCCTCCCTCCCTCCCGACCTCCTCACTCCTTTCTTTCTTTCTTTCTTTTTCGTCTTTCTCTTCTTCTTTCTTTCTTTCTTTCTTTCTTTCTTTCTTTCTTTCTTTCTCTTTCTTTCTCTCTCTCTCTCTCTCTCTCTCTCTCTCTCTCTCTCTCTCTCTCTCTCCCTGGTCAGTACAGCTGAAAAAACCCTGGGTTTAGAGTATAAAAAAACAGGAGAGGCGCTTGGGTGGGTGGCTCAGTCAGTTCAGGGTTTGACTGTTGATCTCAGCTCAGGTCTTGATCTCAGGGTTGTGAGTTCAAACCTCATGTTGGGCATGGATCCTATTTAAAAAAAAAAGAAACAATAAAAAAGAAAAGAGGGATAACACCTTATTGACATCAGGAATAAGAAAACTATGGATCTTAAAAATGAAAGAGAAAAATATTATAAATTACTTCACAACAATAAACTAAACTCAACAGCTTGGATAAAAGAGACAAATTCGTTGTGAGTCACAGCTACTTTTGCTTGCTCAAGTAGAAAACGTGATTAGCACTCTGTATATTAAAAATATTAAATTCATAATTTCAGTCCATCCATCAGAGAACACTCCAGACCCAGACAGCTTCAGTGGACTTCCGCCAAATATTGAAGGAAGAAATGATACCAAATTTAAGTAAACCTGTTTGAGAATAAAAGCAGGAACAACATTGCCCAATATTTATTTATTTATTTATTTATTTATTTATTTATTTATTTATTTATTTATTTATTTATTTATTTCTGAGGTCCTCATTCCTCTGATTTGGGAACAAAATAGTGCAAAGAGAGACAATTACAGACCAATATGCTTCATAAACAGAGATGCAAATATCCGCAACATGATATTAACAATATATAAAACTAATAACACATCATGACCAAGCAGGGCTTTTTCTATGTAATCAATGCTGGTTCAACACTTTCAAATCAATGTTATTTACTTAATCAAAAGGAAAAAGAAGAAAAGCAATATGATCATTTCAAAAGATGCAGAAAATATATTTGTCAAACTCAACATCTATTCAGATTTTTTTTCTATTCAGATTTTTAAAAATAACAACAAACGAAATTCTAAGTCAACTATGAACTACTTATTTTAGATGTTTAATTCATTCATTTGAGAGAGAGAGTGCAAGCACAAGCAGGGGGAGGGGCTGAGAGAGGGAGAAGGAGGCTCCTTGCTGAGCAGGGAGCAGGGAGCAGGATGTGGGCTCCATCCCAGGACTGAGCCAAAGGCAGACACTTCACCAACTGACACCCCCTGGGTGCCCTGAAATCAACTAGGAATTAAAGGGAGTGTCCTCAAACTAAGGAAGGACATCTTTTAAAGAGTCAAAGCTAATGTAGTATTTAGTAGTGAATGCCTGATGTATTTTCTCTAAGATGGTGAACAAGGCAAGGGTTGTGCTCTCCCCATTCTATGCAAAATTTTACTAGAAGTTCTAACCAATGCAATAAAGCAAAAAGAAAAAAAAAATGGAAAGCATACAAAATGCAGACAATATCCAGACAAAATGCCATATGGACCATCCCAGAGTCTACTGGAAGCTACTAGCTCTTGTAAATGAGGTTAGCAAGTTGTAGGACACAAGGTCAATGTGAAAATTCAGTTGTGTTCCTGTATTAATGGTGATGAACATTGAAAATTAAGAAAAAAAAATCGCAGTATTATTAAAGCACCCAAACTGTGAAATATTTACAGGTTAGCCCAACAAAACATATGTCCTGAAAACTACAAAACATTGATTGGAGAAATCAAGGACATTAATCAATGGAGGGATATTTTGTATTAATGGGCTGGAAGACTCCATGATGTTAAGATATCAGTTCTCTCCAAATCGATCTATAATACTGTGTTATCCTAAACAAAATCACAGTTTATTGAAACTGACAAGCTGAAGGTTTCTGGAAAGCTGGAGAAAGTAGAATAGTTATAGTAGTTTTGGAAAAAAAATGTGGAGGAATCATACATAACTGATTTGGATGCTTATGATAAAGCTACAAGAATGGAGGTGTTATATAATTGCCAAATCCATAGGAGCAAAGATCAATAGAACATAGTAATAGGCCTTCTAGAAATAGACATGCACGTATTATTAATTTGCTTTTGACAAAGGTGCAAAGGCATTTTAATAACCTTCCAATAAATGGTTTAGGAACAACTCATTTTTAAAAGAAGCAAATAGACCCTAACCAATACCTTGTATCAGATACAAAAATTAAGTGAAAATAAATTATAGACCTGATTATAAAATAAAAGCCCTAGAACTTCTGAAAGAAAACATAAAAGAAAATGTTCTAACCTAGAATTAGGCAAAGATTTCTTACATATGACACCAAAAGCCTAAACCATAAAAGAAAATGTATTGATACCTTGTACTTCATCAAAATTAAATGTTGTTCTTTGAAAGGACTTTTTTTTAAAAAAAGATTTTATTTATTTATTCATGAGAGACACAGGGAGAGGCAGAGACACAGGCAGAGGGAGAAACAGGCTCCATGCAGGGAGCCCAGCACGGGACTCGATCCTCGAACCCTGGGATCACCCCTGAGCCGAGAGCAGATGCTCAACCGCTGAGTCACCCAGGCGCCGAAAGGACTTTTAATAAAATGAAAAAAAGAGTCACATACTGGGAGAAAATATTCACAAAACTTAAATCTGATAAAGAGTTGGTATCCAGAATATACAAAGAACTTTCATAGGTTAATAATAAGAAAATGGGCAAAATATGTGGTCAGACGCATCATCAACAAAGATATGTGGATGGCACTTGAGCACATGCAAATATGCTCAATGCTCTCTACCGTTAGGAAAATGCAAATTAAATCCCTAATGAGGCCTCCCCTTTCATATTAGAATAGCTGTAACTTCACCCCCACACACTGCAGCGCCATGTACCCGTGAAGATGTGGAGCAGCTGAAACTTTCCTAACTTGCTGGTGGGAATGCAACAGGATAGGGTCCCTTTGGAAATCAGTTTGGCAGTTTCTTGTAGACACGCCCATGCCCTATACCCCGTGATCTCGTTGCTCTGTGTCCACCCAAGAGAAACAAAGAGGCACGTCCGCGCAGAAACCTATTCACAAATGCGTGTACTGGCTTTCTTGGTGAGCAGGAAACTCGAGGACAGTCCCCATGTCCATTAACTGTTGAATGGATCAACAAACTGGGGCATTGTCCAAACAATGGGCGATGACAGGAGGAGCAAGGAATGGACCTCTGCTGCCTGCAGCCACGTGACCGAGTCCTGAAAACGGTGCTGAGAGTCCAGAATCAAGCATTTGTGCCATATGTGATTCCCTTTTCACGACAATCGAGGGAAAGCAAAACTCCAGACCCAAACCAGATGAGTGGTTTCCGGGGGCTGGGGGTGGAGGAGGGCATCGACTTCAGAAGGGCAGAGGGCACATTGTGGGGTCGGGGACAGTTACCTGACTGTGGGTGTGGTTACTTGACGGCAGCTGCGGAGATTCAGAGAGCTGGACTCCGAAAAAGGTGAATTCCACTAGATGTCAGGCGGATCTGAACGCGCCCCACTGTTTTCTGTTGAGGAAGGAACCATGTTAACTTCGTGTGATCCTGAAACCCAATAAGAAACATTGTGAGACAACTGGAGACTTCTGGACGCTGACTCGGTATTTAATAATCCTAAGGAATTGCTGTTAACTCGGTTAATTTGAAGAGTCCTGTGCTTATGCTTTTACAAGGACCCCTTGTCGTTGGGAGAGGCCTACCTCACTGCGGGCAGGCCGGGCTGCAGGGAGCGTGAGCAGGACGCAAGCCCAGCCGGGAGCCGGTGCCCGGAAGGGGTGCTGGGGAGGTGGGCCTCGCCACACTGTTCGTTATTATATCACTATTGGAAGTTTTCATAATAAAAACTGCAGAAAGACGAGTAAACAGTCACACCAGGAGCATATTCAAGGAATCACGGAGGGATTGTGCAGATCCCACCTGCCTGCCCCAGCGCAGCGAATCGGACAATTGCAGGTGAGCTGTAAAGAGGCCCCAGCCACCGTGAAGTTAAAAGACTCCCGAAAGATAAAGGAAGGAGGCAGAAATCAATGCTGCAAAAATAAACCTTTTATAAAATAACCGAACAGGATGTGCGCAAATTAGAAGCAGTGGGGGGCGGCCAGTGGTACCACCCAGTGAACCTAAACCCCAAAATGATGATGGTGTTACTACAGGCACAGCAGAAACTCGCTGTCAAATCAACGCCTTCGGGAGTTAGAGAAAAATAAGTGAAATGATAAAAATGAAGACAGACATTCACAATTTTAAAAGCAAATACATTGATTTAAAAAAAGTACGCCCCACTCGTGGTCAGAAAAAAAATTAACATACTAGGTGAAAACATTGATGTTCAATATCAATATTTTTTTTTTATGATTAGATGAACTGTTTTCTGGAACATAATGAGCTAATCAAGTTGGATCGAGATGGAGCAGCCTGGTTACAGCCCACAGTGTCCCGGCCCCGGGGACGGCTGCGAGCTTACAGACCACCCCTCAGCCGTCCCTCTGCGTGTCCCTCTGCAGCCTGGCTGCACTGCACGGGGGTCACCTGTCAGGCCTCCCAAATTCCAAAGAGACTCCTCCTGACACAGAGCTTGTTTCAGAACATAGAAAATGGCAATATGCCGATGTAGATTATAAAGTCAGCTACCCATTTGCTTGTTTTTCAAAAACAGGGGGAAAAAAAAGAGAAGCGTGTAAATTACTTGGACAGATCTCTGTTGTAAAAGCGGCCGTGAAAATCCTAAAAGTATATTCAAAAATATAACAGTATGGTAGCAATAATACGCCAGGAGCAAGTGGAGTGGGTACATTTCACGGTGGCAGAAATTGTATAACAGTAAGAAAGGGATTGACAACAACACCAGGTCAGTAGGTTTAATAAGACAAAAGTATTCTTTAATTGGATTTTAGGAAGATGTATCACTTGATAAAATTCAACAGCCATTTAAAAAAAAATGAGAAAACTCGAAACTGAAGTGGAAAACCCTCCACATGGTACATAATATTTATCTAAAAAACGACCACAGCACCCAGCAAACATCACTGTCATTCCCACGAAAATCAGTCACCACGTATGTTTTACGTGACTGTGATCTGGAAGTTCCAGCCAATGCAATAAGAAACGAAACACAGATATGAAATTCTACTTGAAGTTCACGTACCTTTATATCTTGAAAATTCGCGATATTCAGCTTAAAAGTTCTCAGAATTGGAAAAGCAGCTCAGGAAAACGGATTGGTAAAATTTCGACCTAGAAAAGATAATCTGTTTCCCTCGTGTTCCCAGCGGTGTAGACATTGCACCTCTTCACACGCGGAAGATGCAGAGAGAGCCTGCACACACCATCGCCGCAGGCAGGTGGGTCCTTCACCTGTGCGTGAATCTGGACAAACGAAACTAAGAATCTGCTGAAAATGGCATTTTCCAACAGGAGAGACCCACTCTGGGTTTGGCTAGGAGAACGGAGCATGGTGAGGATACCAAGTCTCCTCACCTTCGTTTATGGAGGTGATGCGATGCTGACTATATTACTTTTTTGAAATGTGAGGAAATCATTTTAAAGCGTTGATCGGGGGATACACACATGAGATGGGCCAATCTATACTTTTAAAAAAATCCATATGATGGATTTAACTTCTTATTCTAAAGTTGCCCCAGTTTTTTTTAAAGATGTGTACAGAAGCAGTTCTTATTTTTTTTAAAGATGTGTACAGAAGCAGTTCTTTTTTTTTTTTAAAGATGAGTTGCCTCAATTTTTAAACATGTGGTGCCGATGTACTAATCTACATATAGATGAATGCAGTGAGTGCTGAAAGAACTGCTATATGGGACAATCTTCTAATACCGTCACACACACAAATAGACATAAACAGACGACTCACAGAATAATTATAAATGATCATTATGCAGCATGTGGTTTACTCATAAGTAATTCAAGGAATGCAAATCGAAGCCGCCCAATATAATATTCCTATTAAATTAGCACAGACTTTCAAAAGCCTTGGCGCCACTTGGTGTTTGCAGTGGTGCAGTAGGGTGCGCGCTCATTCCTAATGCTATTAAATGTAGTGTGTAATGGGTCATGCAGTTTGACTTTCAGATCTTTTAAAAAAGTTAATATAATTTCACCCAGTGATTCCACCTCTTGAAGGAAGAACAAGTATGTGTGTATGGTGATTCAGTGCCTCATTATTTATGATACCAAAAAGGGAAATAAAATCTCAAGTATCCATGACTCGATAGTTGGTTAAGTGCATTAGGATATGTCAGTATTAAAAAAAAATAGTCTTCAAGTGTTAATAATAACGTCATATTTGGAAGATTTTTTAGACAAAAGGACACGGTCTTGTTTTGTTTCAGCACGTGTGAAAAGCAGATTGCAAAGTGTACAGACCGGGTGATGTGCTCGCACATGCACACCCTCACTGGCACGCACCCCGCTGGGGGGACGAGGCCTGGAATGCTAGTAGTACCTGTTTCTGGATGATGGGATGAGGCAGCACTTGGACGACACTAACCAACGCAACTCATGTCTTTTTACAGAACTGGGGGGGTTTGCATCCTGTGATCTTTTCGTCCTTTTTATGGGTGACATCCCATAAAGCAAGGAGACGGTTTGTTCAGAGACGAGAGTGGTCAGTTACAAACTTGATCCTGAATTACTGTTTTAGTGCACGGGCCTATTCAGAAAATAACGAGGGAAATGTCAGAATTCCATGATCAGTGTGGACCTCAAAACCTACATTAGACAGAATTATTCCCTACTTTCTTCTCAGGGGAACTTTCCAGATGCTGGTACCCATTCTAAAGCACTCTTCTTTCTTCTTTGTGAACCATTTGTAGGATCTTAAATTTTCCAATACTCATATTTTTAAAAGTATAATGAAACAGGTGAAATTAATTTTAATATTTAATTTTATTTAATCCAACATACCCAGAACATTGTCATTTCAAGATGCAATCAGTATAAAATATTAATGAGATATTTATCTTCTTTTTTATGTATTGTCTTTGAAATCGGTGTATATTTTACACACAGCACACGTCAATGCAGACCAGCCAGTGCTTGATGGCCTCATATGGCTACTGTCCCCTGTGTGGGACAGGGCAGTGCAATAATAATAACCAATAATAATAATAATAATAACCACATGTATTGGTGGAGACCTTAAAGATCTATTTGTCAGGATATTTTATAGAAAAGCTGGTCAATAAGGTGTTAAGACAGCATTTCAAAGAAAGTTACCTGATGCCCATTCTGCAAACAACTTGAATTCAAATATGACCTTTCTATGTCTATTATCTTATAAAAATAGTTAAGGCACCAATTTTACCCTACATCTAGGATACTTAAAAGGTAATAAGCATGTGTGATTTATATGCAAAAGTGGATTGCCTTTCATTTTAACACATTTCACTTTTCCCAATTGAAGAATTATCCATCTTTGTTAGGCATGCAAAATTTGGAAACTACCAAAAGGCTCCAGATCAGGTTTCCGAGCAACGCTGCTATGTTGTTGCAACACCCGACGTGACACGATATCGTAGCTATCATTTTGCATTCTGCTCTGACTTAATATTTTAGTATATATTTCTCCATAAATGTTACCTTTAAAAACTTTTTTTTTTTTCAAAATCCGACTGACGAATCAGAGTTTGCTTAACAGAAATGCACCAGAGGAAATTATTTCCGCAGTTTCCCTGGGTATGTGTGTCTTTTAGGCATTTAGCATCGCCTCTTCACACGTCCCCAGACTTCCTAAAGACCTCCCAAGCCCAGCTGTCACAGTCTTCCTCTTGCTTCAGAAGACACAAGACCGCTTTGTGAGAGCCACACAAGTGTTGATGATCAGGAAAAGGATTTGTTTCTTCCTTTCCATTCTTTTGCTTTTTACTTCTACTTTACAAAATTTTAGTTTTGCCTTTGCTGTCGGGGACTCGAGTGCAATAACCAACGTAGTAATGATGGTAGGGGACTCTGTGCCATCCCCATTTTGAAGGGAGGCTTTTAATCCTTTCCATTAACATCGATGTGTGTTGCAGCTTTTATTAATTACCCATTATGGAGCTCAGGGAAGTTCCTGCTGTTTCTCCTTTGCTGGTGGTTATTGCTTGTTATCATGATTTAGAAGCAAAATTTTTTCAAATTTTTTTCTTTTCCTATTAAGATAATCACATTTTTCTCCTTTTAATTTGTCATCGTGGTATATGCGATTACAAAGATTAATAATGTGAAATCACTTGCGTTCCTTGGATAAACTGAGTTCTTTGTTACGAATTGCCGTTTTTAGATAGGGCGCTGCATGACTGCCAGTCCTTTGCTTAGGGTTGGTTGATCCACGCTCCTTCGTTGCCGTTTCTTTTCTGTTGCGCTGCCCACCTGGTTTTACTGCAGAAGTGATATTGGGTTCATAGCATAAACCTTGGAAAGGTTTTACATTAGAATGGGATACTCCTTAAACAAATCGTAGGACTTACCTGTTAAAAATATAAGGTCCTACTTTTTTGTCTTCGGAAGGATGCTAAACCCCCGATTTAATGTATTTATTTGTCATATGACTGTTCATGCTTTCTACTTCTTATTCCTGCAAGGATCAACATGTTATTTATATTTTTCCTAGAATTCATACATGCATTAAAATTTTCTAATTGTTTTTGGTATACAATTGCTTATGATATTTATTGTTTTAATATACTATGCTAATAGTTACATCTTTTTAAATGTATAATATTACTATTCACACCTCTTTATTCAAAAAACTTGCTAGAGATTTGTCCATTTTGTTAGAGCCTCAAGAAACAACTTTGCCCTTTAAAAATATTTTCTATAGATATTTTCATCCTTATTTGTTTCTGATATTACCTTACTTTCTTCCATTTTCTTTGGATTCATTCAGATTTTTTCTCTTCTTAAATTCTTAAGTTATATATTTGCACATTAATTTTTTTGTCTTTTTTCCTAATAAAAGATTTAAAGCTATACCTTTCTCTCTATGTTTCATTTTCACTGCTTTCCATAAATTTGTAAATGCATTTTTTGTCATTCAGTTCTATAGATTTTGCATTTTTGTAATTTTATGTCTCATGGATTTTTAGGTTATTTCTGTTTAATTGATTTTATTTACAAATTTTATAATTTTCTTTTTTTATTCATTTATAATTTTAAAAAGTTGTGTTCAGATATGTGGCCTATACAACAACAATTCTTTTGGAACTTGTTGAGATTTGCTTTTTGGCCTAATATAATTTTAGTTTTCATAAATGTTCCATTTGTCATGAGTGATCAGAATGTGCATCTGTTAATGTTGGATGCAAGGTTCTATACCTGAGCATTTGAATAGGCTTGATAATTACATTGTTTAATTATATTTTTTCCTTCTGAAAATATTTGAGAAATATATGTTTAAATCTTGTGCTGTGGTGGTGGAGTTCTCCAATTTTATTGCTTCTATAAATTTTGACACTATTTCATGAAATTCATTCATATTTTGAGGTATTCTATTTTTATGGTGAATTTTACCAATATGTAGCCATTTCCTCCACACTCAATGTTTTGTTCTTATGGCGCTTTTGCTTGTTACCTATTTCATAGTAGTGTAATACACATATGCTCTTTTTTTCTTCTTGTCTATGTCTTTTTCCATATCTTTGCTGTCAACTTTTCTGTGCATCCTTTCCATTTAAAACATTAAATAGGTGGATTCTTTTCCAATTAGCAATCCATTTTTAACTGGTCAGATGGTCAGTTTACCTTTGTTATAAGTATATGTCTACCTGGACTTTGCTCCATCCTCTTAGGTTTGTATTACTATTTTCCTAATTTTTCTATTCTCCTATCTTGTCTTTGCTATTGAATTAATTTTTTTGTTCATTTAAAAATTCTGTTTTCTGCTATTTTTGGAATTTATATACTCTATTATTTAAAAATACTCTTTTAAAAAAGATTTTACTTATTTACTTGGGGAGAGAGAGAAAGAGAGGGGAGAGGAGCAGAGAGAGAGGCAGAGAGAGAATCTCAAGCTGACTGCCCACTGAGCACAGAGCCCAATGAGGGGCGCAAACTCACACCCTCAAGATCACGATCTGAGCTGAAATAAAAAGTTGGACACTCAACCAACTGAACCACCCATGTGCCCCACTGTTATTTAAAAATACTTTTAAATTTATACCATAAATAGTTAACCTAAAAAGCCTAAATTTGAATACTATCTTGCCACTACTGTCCTAAACAACACAAGTGCATTGTAATACTTTAATACTGACCATCCTTTTCTACCTTTTCTACCTACTTTTTCTAAGTTAAGTGCTTATACTGTTCATTCCTCAGTTTTTAAAAGCACATTGCTTTTTATACTCATTAACTATTTGACTTTCCTAAGACAATCCTTCCAGGATCATTTTTCTCTTTGGTTAAATCCTTCAGAATCTTTC
Organism: Canis lupus familiaris; assembly: GCF_011100685.1. Taxonomy (NCBI): domain Eukaryota; kingdom Metazoa; phylum Chordata; class Mammalia; order Carnivora; family Canidae; genus Canis; species Canis lupus. Next base: position 40,002,494 of record NC_049249.1, on the reverse strand, counting down.
TAAAAGGAAGGTCAGCAAGTAATAAAATCTCTCACTTTTTGCTCATCTTAAACAATTACTAATTTTTCTTCATATTTGAAGGATGGGTTTTCTGACTGGGGGTAATTTTTTTCCGAATCTTTAAAAATATTATTCCAGGGATTTATGGGATCTATTTATTTCTGCCAAGCTTTCCATTATTCTAGATAATGTTCCCCTGTAGGTCATCTGTCTTTTGTATATGGAGATTTTTAAGATTTTTCTCTGACTTTAGGATTTACAATTTCAATTTCATCACAATGTGATGGTTGTAGTTCTTTTAAAAACTCATAACTCATTGAATGTTATGCTTCTGAGGCTTTGCATCTTTCATCATTTCTGGGACATCCTTCTGCTGCTGCCCTTCTGCTGCTGCTAAAATGTCAACAAGGAATATTTTCAGCTCTATTATTTTAAATTTCTTATGTTTCCTTTCATTCTATTTATCTCTTTGTTCTCTATGCTGTGCTCTGGGCAATTTCTTCAGGTGTATTTTCCGGTTGCTAAGTCTCTCTTCATCTGTCTCTGCTGTTCTGTTTCAGCTTTCCATGAAGTGTTTTCTTTCAGCAATCATGATTTTAATCTCTAGAAATCCATTGGCTTCTCTTTTTAAATCTGCTTCTTCATTGCATATAGTGTCTTAACAGTTACTCCTCTTGAGAATATGCCACACACAATTATTTTATCTTCTGTGCATGAAATTCCAATATTGCTGGTCTTTGAAGATTCAGATTTGTTGTTTGTTTGGATGACCCTCCCCTATGGTGGCCTGCTTCTCCTCTGGTGTACTTTAGTTATGAGGTCATCACTTTATCACAATATGTGGAAAGTCAGTGGGCCTGAGTTGGTTGTGCTCTCTTCTAAGGTTTTATACTTCCTTACGCAGTAATAGGAGGCACCACTAACCCAGGGTGAGATTGCCCGCCCCCCCATGAATGTACAACTCCCGCCCAAATCCAAAGTCCTAGACCCAGCTCCCCCATCTCACTGCAGGCCAGCCTCCAAGGGTACCCCTGCTGCAACCTGCCCTTCCTTTCTGCCACCTGTAGACCTGAGACAAAATACTTCCTGGTGAGAAGAGATACCATCTTTGGAGACCACTTCTACTATTGGCAAGCTTAGCAAGGCATCCAAAGGTGGAGTCTTTCTCGGGTTGTTCTTTTCAGTGATTGGAGAAACTGTTAGAATACCTAACTCATCAAACTGTTGGAAATATAAGTCAGCTCAACTCTTTTGACTGAAAAGACCAGCCAACTCAGTGGCCCATATCCATGTATTTCTATAATTATAAGGATTCCTCCAACAGAGTATACATCTTTTTTTTTCTCACATTAAATACCCTTGTGGTTGAACAGTGAGGCAGAGTATCATCTATTTCCCTTGAATTATGAATATCACCAGGACGGTGTTTCAGCCAAAAGTTAGGTTTAAGACCTATAAGGAATTAACTTAAGAGAAACAATGTTTTTGACAAAAGTTAAATGTTCAGCTTGCCCAGCCATAATTTTCTTCCTTTAAACATTGAGTATCAGCATCATGCAGGTCAGGAGTGAGTTCTTCAGGAGCAAAAACCCTGTCTTGTTTACTACTACGTCTCTAGGGCCTGGCAACATGTCCTGCCTCTAACAAGTGCTTGGAAATATTAAACAATGATCAATACCAGAAGTGTGCGGTGAGCACCCACCACATACCATATGCTGTGGATTAGATGGTAAACAAAACAGATTAAAAAGTTGGCTTCCGTAGATTCTCCATTCTAGCTGATTTTGTTAACATTTTAATGTATCACTTGTTGTATGAGTAGATTAAAATACCCTTGGTGGAAATTTTTTAGATAGGGAGACCCAGTCTTTCTAGTACGACACCCAAGGCTACTCTCACTGGTTTCTATAATGAAGAACCAAGTCCCTTTTGCTTACCAGCTATTACCAACACTGCAAATTAAAACAAACCACAGAAAAGCTGTACCAGGAATCCTAAAAAAAAATGGCGCTTGTTTCTAAAATTCCCTGCAAAGATAGTTAAAGTTGTTGAATTCATGTAAACGTGATTTTAGTTAGAATTCTGAGAGACTTGCAAGCTTAAGACTTGAATATCTGCTCTTTTGTGTGCTCCAGGAGATGGGAATGGGGCCAGTTCTCTGCAAATGGCTTTGCAGAAGCATTGGGTTTTCATTTTTATTGGGCAATATTTACTTTTAGATACTGAAGGTGGTAAGAAGGGGCAGACCAGATGTTTCGGACCATGACATTTATGCAAATTTGGTTTTCTCTTTAAGGAAAAGAAGACAAAGTCACTAATAGGAATTAAGGATGGAAGCTAGAGAGAGTTTGTGTGAGTGAGTTCCCAGGAGGTTAAGCCTCAAGAACTTGAAGTCAGATTTGGAAAGAATAAATATATAAGTGTTTTTCTGTGACCAATCTTTGTATTTCTTCTTCTGATAATGACCTGATGCTCCTGAGTTTTACTTGCAACTTCCTGATTCCTTCTTACATCAATATAAATGCCTTTTATATAAATGATACATTATTCACTCATTTAAAGAAAATAAGTATTCATTTCAGGTAGTATTATCTTCAATACAGTGGGTTTTTTTTTTAATTGGAAATGAACCTTGAATTTCTTCTGATCTAATTAGCCTATTTGCATTCATTCTTCATGATAGAGAGACAAGCCTGCATAGCAGATTTACTTAAGCAGCATGGGGAATGCAGGGTATCCTTCAGATGCATTTTTGCAAGATCTCGCACATAACGGACACCCCAAAAATGTCTTCTGATTCAGCAAAAGCAAGATTGAATGCAATTGGGAACGCAGAGAATGGAGTTTCACGATTTGCAAGAGAAGGAAGATTTGTGACTGTTGGCGGTAGATTTTTGCCTTTGGGTGATCATAAGAGGTGTGTAGATACTGATGCAGGCTTGCGTAAGCAGAAAGCAGTTCTCACTGAGCACCACAAGTTTTATAAGTGAGCTGCTGTGATTGGCTTTAAAGATCAAGATATGAGTGTTGAGATGGACGAGGAAAGGCAGAACCATAAGGTTTGCTTGGATTCCATGGATGGCAAAACTGCTTTCATTTATGTTGGAGAAAGGAAAAGATAAGGGCCAGGATCGCCTGACTCGGGGTGCCTCTGGCTGCAGAGCCTCGGGTGGCAAGGCTTGCTGCTGTCTGCCCTGAAACCTGTCACAAGGGCCTCTCCGAGGACACCCAGGTAAACATGTGGCCGATTCCATGCTTTGCAACCATAGAGAGAACAGGTGTGTGTGTTCCTGTGCAGGTACAGCTGCCATGTGTGGCTTACTATTTAAGGATGCAGGCTAGATCTTACATGGGGAGAAACTCACCCAGTGATCCCCAGTGGGAATTCCCAGTGGGACCAGAATGCACTGCGTGAGAGTGTGGCTCAAGCTGCGCAATGAAAAGCAGACAGAGTGGCTGGAAGTGGGTTTTGACAGGTTGCCTTGGGCTTTGGGGCCACATGAGACCCACTATAGCTCTGAACTCATCCGTTTCCCATTCCTTCAGGTTATTTTGGGACTCAACACATTGAAGTGGGTCTACTGGGACTGTTTAGGGCCCAATACATTGAGGTGGGTCTCTTGAAGGGTGACTTGTCCTCCAGGGGACACTAGGTGGCCTGTGTTTCTCCTGGGTCCATCCTGATTTTCCATCTCCTTTGTTGGGAATTTTCACGGATTCCAGGCTAAGGTGACCATGGCCTTCTCTGCTTTGGGCATCATTACTTTGTCACACCATTGCGACATGCATCTGTGTCGCCATATGTCACGTCTTCCAGGGCTTCTGCACTTTGCTCTTGATGCTGATGGTACTGAGTTTCTTTGGCTCCTCCTGGGAACACTCTCGGTGTTAAGAAGTCCAGGCATGACGTGGTGCCCGGGATTTACGCGCAAGGATGGCGATGATGGTGAACATGTCACACCAAGCATCTTACACCCCTGCTTGCCTCCCTGCCACCCACCCCCATCCCTTTGTGAAGTCAGCACATGTTTACCCTGCCTTAAAATTGCAAGGATGATGACCAGGTTTTACTTGAGTGTGGATTGTGTGTGAGCATTTTGTAAGGGCCTTCCCAGTGCAGGGGGATTAGTCACAGGCTCCTCACACAGGCTTGGTCCCCCTCCCAGGGGACCCTTGGTCCTGCCGTGTCCAAGAAGGGCAGGTTCCAGAAGCGCATCGGTGAGCCAGGGGGCAAGGTCTCCCGGCTGTCATGGCTCTGAGGCTGCGAGGAAGACCAGCCTTCACTGGTGGAACTCAAGTGCGTGGGCAGCTCCTGAGGTCCTGGCAGGGCAGGCAGGAAGGTGGCCGTGGGTGGGGTGACGGAGGCCACCATGCAGCCCTCGGCCGGCCGGAGCCTGAGCCTTGGGAAAGCCGCTCTCAAGGTAGGCAGCCCGGAGGGAGGAGGGCGGTCGGTAATGCTGCCCACGGAGCTGACCTGGTCAGTCTTGAGTGTGGAGAAGACCCCAGGGGCTCAGGCATGGAGATGAACTGCAGGGCCAGTCGCTGCACCTGCGCAGCACAGATGCCGCCCAGAGCAGGTGGTGCTGGCCAACAGGTGCAGCCGGGGGACCGCACAGGAGCTGGGGGTTCAGGTCCTTCCCACCGGCCCTGATGAATTGTGGGGTCAGAGTCCCCGGATGGAGGCCCTGGGGATCCTGTGCACCGGGGTGGGGCCAGCAGGGGCTGCAGCTCGGTTCTCTTGGCCCCTCCCGGGAGCACCCTTCCTTCAGCTGGAGGCTTGGTGAGTGACCAGAGCCCCCACATGGGGAATGAAACCCCAAGTCCATGGTGGCCTCCAACCCTGTCCCCCGCCCTTTGCCCCCACCTAGGGAGCCCCTGCCCCTCAGGCTGTTCCCACTTCTCAAGCACCTGCCTGTGGCTTTTGCACTTGCTGTTCCCTCCTGCTGGATCTCGGTTCCTCCAGACATCCTCGCGGCTCACCCCCTGCTCCCTTCAGAGGTCTGCGGACATGTGACCTCAGGGGCTAGCCTCCCGCCCCCTTCATGGAAGAGCACCCCTGCCTCTGTGTCCTCCAAACGTCCTTGCACACCTAACACCTGACGCTGATCCTCACAGATCCTTCTTCCCCCTGCTGGAGGTCGGCCCCCCACACGAGGACCCATCCTGCCCCTGTAGGTGGTCACCTACCCCCCCCCCCCCCCCCACCGCATGAGGACCCATCCTGCCCCTGCTGGAGGTCGGCCCCCCACACACGAGGACCCATCCTCCCCTGCTGGAGGTCGGCCCCCCACACATGAGGACCCATCCTCCCCTGCTGGAGGTCAGCCCCCACAGGAGCCTTGTGACCTTGGCGGGCCTGCTCTGAGGTGCCTGCGTGCGGGGTGCGGGAGGTGCCGCCCATGTGTGAACCGAGTGAGTGCATGCACGCGGCCCCGACCCTGCGCGGGGAGGCCCAGGCCACTGCCTCTGGCCCACGGGAGCTCCCAGGCCCCACGTCCCCATAGCTGTGGCCGCTCCCCGCGGGGCTCCTGCCGCTGCCCTGAAGCAGGCCCACTTCCCACAGACCATCTCAGGATCAGGGGCCGCGGCTCCAAGATGGGCTGCCCCGTCCTCCGTGTCCTTGGTGGTGTCCATGGTGGGCCTGCAGGGTCACCACCGCGGCGGGCCGGGAGGCTGCCGTCACCCCCGCTCCCACCCGCACCGGCCCCCTGGACACTCGGGTCTTGCCGCACCGGGACGCAGGTTCCGCGAGGACAGACACGGCGGCGCCGTGTTCGCCGCAAGGGAAGCAGGACCTCTGTAGGCACCGCTGAGCCGCAGCTCCGTGTGATGAGAACATTTTTCTGAACATTTGTCTTAAAATGACGAACTGGGCGCCGTCATCCAGGATCCGTAGGGAACCCTGTTCCAGAGACTGGCTTTCGGGGCAGCGCTTGGGTCCTGCGGACGAAGGGCCGGGCGCGGGCGTGGGTGCCCTGCCGGAGGGAGCCGTGCCACCAGGTCCGCCGCCCACCATGGGCCGCCACATCGGCCTGGGCAGTTCAGGGCCCGGACCTGGCGGCTGGTGGAGCGAGAGGCGTGCCGGGCATCTCCATCACGAGGCGCTCAATCATCTTAATTTCATAATGAAGATAGGCATGCAAAGCAGGAGAATTCCTAAAAATCGTCAGCTGGTTGATGGCACCGCTGTCTAAATGTGTCTCCGAAGAGAAAGACACGGGCTGAGAATAATTTCCTGAGCTTTATTACTGCCAGGGGATATTATGAGTCAGGTAAGAGGTGAGCGTAAATCATGTGTGCGCTGAGCATAATGAAGGGGTTTGAAAACAGCTGCCTGATGATAAACAGCATAGTTTTGCTTAACGCATTAAAGAACCCTCCATACAACTTTTGTTGTCGTGCAAACAAATAAGCCTTCGCCCTGCTTCAAGGTCAGCCAAACCTCAGGCTTCCTGTCGGGACGGAAAGACATTTATTTTAAGGCAAAAGGTTAATCTTTCACCAGCTCTAGCGCTCTCTGGAGAGACGAGCTCTCCCTCCAGGGTCGTCCCAGCCACGCACGCTCGGGGCGCCGCAGGCCAGGCCCTGCTGGGCCCCCAGGAGCGGGCGCCCGAACCGACCCGTAGGGACCCACCAAGCCACTTGTAGAGCGAGTCCTTCAGAAGACAAATGTGGTCCGGGAGCCACGCGGTTGGCGTGCATCTCTTGAGCACCTACGGCATACACAACCCCATGTATGCCGTAGGTGTCCTACGGGTACGGTCCCGCACGCAGGGAGTTCGTACGTGTGTGGTATGGGTGGCCGTGTCTCGCACGTTCTGATGGAAGGTGAGTCCAGGGGAGGAAAGGGACCCTGCTGAGCCAGCCGTCGCCACCCACCTGGCACCTTGGGCACCCCAGCCTGGTCTAGCGCACATCCCTCTCCGTCCTGCGTGGCTCTGGGCTTCCAGAGGGGCGGGTGCTGGCCCGGAGGGATGGCGGGGCTCACGGTGCTCGGTGGAAGCTACTGTCAAACGGCCCGTTGTTCCTTAACGAGGAGCCTCGGTGTCCATCGAAAGATGAATGGATCAAGAAGATGTGGTTTATGTATACAGTGGAATATTCCTCAGCCATTAGAAATGATAAACACCCATTTGCTTCGACGTGGGTGGAACTGGAGGGTATGATGCTGAGTGAAGTAAGTCAATCAGACAAGAACAAACATTATAAGGTCTCATTCATTTGAGGAATATAAAAAATAGTGAAAGGGAATAAAGGGGAAAGGAGAGAAAATGAGTGGGAAATATCAGAAAGGGAGACAGAACATGAGAGACTCCTAACTGGGAAACGAACAAGGGGTAGTGGGAGGGGAGGAGGGCGGGGGGTGTTGACTGGGTGACGGGCACTGACGGGGGCACTTGACGGGATGAGCACTGGGTGTTATTCTGTATGTTGGCAAATTGAACACCAATAAAAAATAAATTTATTATTAAAAAAAAAAGAAAATTGCTACCTGCTCTCTCTTCCCCTTCCCTTCTCTGACGCGGGTTGTTACGGCCATCAGGACACTCAGATTACCTGGTATTAGCGGCAATTTGTTCTTTGGGGTAGTATAATTAATCTCTGGTTTTAATGAAGTGAATATTCAAATTATCACGTACCAAGTTACATGGAATCATAAAAATAATACAAATTAGTATTTCTAAACGGATGCGCAGAGCTAAGTGAATCCGCCACCCTCTCAGCCTTGGCTAGCTCACGCGTCCCCGTCTCGGAGGAGCGAGGGTGCCGAGGCCAGGGCGCGCGGGGTGCTGCGGTATGTGCGCTTCTGTGCGGCGGCGCCGGGGTGCTGGTCCACGTGGACCCGCTGGACCCAGCGAGCATCCCGAGCTCACCCCGCTGGGTGGGCCTGGGGGAGGCATGTGCGTCGAAGCTCCACCTCTTCTCTTTGGGGCTGTGGGGAGGAGGAGCTGAGTGACCCTCCAGTGCTGAGAGCCTGGAGTGTGGACACTTTTCATCATATCGTTGGGGGACAGCGACCGGAGGGACCTTCTGTCATGGGGCGCGGGGCTCTGAGCAGCACCGTGGATCTTCAAGGTCTGCACCCGCAGCTGTGGGCTGGACGCCGACACCTGGGCCCGCATTCGCCACAGCTGGCAAGTGTCTATACGAAGAGACAAAATGCCACCCGGTCCGACGTAGCTCCCTGGGAAAAGCTGGCTCATCACGGGAACACGCGGGGCCCATCACCATCTTGCTGGAAGGGTGTCCTCGTCCCTGGGAGCTGAGTGTCCGGGCTCTCAGGACCCGGGGAGGGAGACAGGACCTGGACTCTCGACGCTGAGCCCAGCAGCCCGCCCGTCTGCCGACCCCGCACTCGCCTCCAAGAGCGTGGCGCACGTGCACCGAGAGCCTGAAGTCATTCCTCTGATCAAACAGTCGTTTTTGCAGAAATAATTACCAGTTGGTAGATATATTGCCGGAAGGATTTCCACCGGAGCTGAAATCATTTACTAAATAGACATAATAAACTAATGATTGTTTATTTTTTTTGAATATGTGGCTCAGCACAGAGAAGGGAGCAGCTGGCGTTCGTCAGGGGAGGTTTCCTTCCCAGCAGAAGCCTTGCCAGCCGTCCCGTTGTTGGCGCGTCACCCTCTGCCACCCTGGACACCTGCGGGTCTCCGGCTCCCCGGGGGCGTCCTTGCAGGCAGGCGAGGTGTGTGAGGCCTCCTTTCTGCCCTTCTGAGGACGTGCAGAAGCTGACCCGTTAGCAGGCATCCGCTCCGCGTCCCCCTGTTGGTTCGAATTCCCGGTTTGGTTTTTGCCGCCGCTCTGACCCCAGAGCAGCCCTTGGAGGCTGAGCATCCCTCCATGGGGTGGCAGAGGCCAGGCCCCGGGGTGCGTCCCCGCCAGCACCGCCTGCCCCCGCTCTTCCTCTCCAGGACGCAGCAGTGGCTGAGGGCCTCTGGACGGAGGGCACCCGGGAGGCCGGGGGAAGCGGGGGAGCCAGGGCAGACCCAGTGCGTACCTGGACCTTGCACCGATGCTGGGCTGGTCCAGAGCCCCGAGCTCTCCCGCTGTCCCTGTTCCCAAGGCCACCAGCCTTTCTCCCGTTTTCACATTGAATCTTGAGAAAAGCAAGCTCCAGCCGCTGGCCGGGTTGCCGTTGCGAGGGCAGGAGGGATAAGGACAGCAGTGTGCCTGCGAGCTCAGCCCAGCGCCCGGGGCCGCCTGCCCTCCAAGGCCGCCAGGGCCTGTGCACCTGGAACCAGCCGGCGTGTGGGCCGTGACCGCAGGCTCCCTGTGCACAGGGTCCCCCGCGGGCTCTGGCGAGCAAGGAGGAAGTCCTCCCGCCGCTGCGGTCCTCACCCCTGCCGTCTCAGACTGCAGGCGGCACACGTCCAGCCAGGTGGGCGCCAGCCCCAGCCCTGCACGGGGTGCGAGTCACACACCCCTGACTCTGGCGTTCTGGTGCCGTCCTTGTCAGGGCCTTTGTGGATGGAGTTCCTTAAGCCTCGCCGAGCCCCGCTCTCCTAGGCTACAGAGACCGTAGTTCTCCTTCACCTAGCTACTAGGGGGTCACGCAGAATAAAGCATGCAAACAGAGCTCTTTTGCAAGTTTGGGATCAGAGAAGGGGGTGGATAACGGGACCAGGATGGAGCGGCGGCCTGGGGCGAGGGCCTGGCCACACGGAGCCCCCAGCTGCTGGCCCGCACTCTCTCCTCAGCCTGTCTTCAGGGAAGCTCACGGTTAATCAGTTTTGCTTAAAACATTGATTTTTATAAGGAAGCCTTATGGGACGGCATCTCTGGCTTATCTCTTAGCTGGCTTAGCAGGTTTTTTGGCCGGACTTCTTATCTCACTGTTTGTTTACTCAACTCAGGGATTCTCTGCGGTCCTTCGGGAAAGCAAGTTATGATAATTATTATCAGTGGACGCAATTCACTGAGTGCCTGCCCATCTCCCAAGACTTGGCTCAAGAGCCACCCCTCGGGGAGCAGCTGGCGTCCGTGGGCAGCAGGCACCTGCCAGCGCTTCTCTGTTTGCACAGGTGTCTCCTTTCACGTCGCCCTTCATTCCCGAGCTGTGCGCCGTCCGGCGGGTAGCGGCGCTTGGTGAGTGGCTGGCCACGGCGTGCAGGGGAGGAACTCAGAGGAAGCCGCAGGGCGGCCGACTTCCTGCCCAAGCAGGGCTCCTCGAATTTTATTACCGTGTGCTCACCTGTAGCCCCGGGTCCCGAAGTGCACTCTGCTCATTGGCACACGTGCACGGCACGTCCGGGCTCACGCATGCTCTCGGCCTGCCGGGGGCTGGGTGCGAGCTTCTGCTCCCACACCAGCACCTGCCTCAGGCATCAAGGCGGTGCTCCCCACCGCCGCCTGGGCCTTGCAGGAGGAAGGAACCCTTGCAGCCAGAAGACCAGGACGCCTTTCCATCTTCTCCACCAAATCTGCCCAATTTTGTTGCTGCCGGTTAGCAACGTCCTAACTTTTCGCTGATGTCGTTCAGTCGCTTTTGTGAACTAGCCAGAGGGGGCTGCATTTTTATATGTAACCCAATGAATTCAAAGCAGGTTCAAGAGTCTTTCTAGACTTTTTTTTTTTCTTTAAAGAGTAGACATGGTATACGTATCGAGTTACCTTTTGCAGTTGCCTCATTCCGTTTCTCCAGTTTTATTGAGAAGTAACCGACATCCGTCACTGTTTAAGCGTAAGGTGGACGTTGCATTGGCTTGAGTCACGTGCATTGTGAATCGGTCACCACGGTAGGTCCAGCGAACCCCCACCCGCGTGTATGGACACGACACTCGGCAAAGAAAGGAGGAAAACGTTTTTCTCCATGTGATGGGAACGCTCAGGACTTATCCTGTCAACCACGTTCTGTGGATCACTGGCCGCGATGCCCCAGCACTTCCCTTGCCCCTGGAAGTTCTCCCTCGGACACCTCCCTCCACTCCTCGGCCTCTGGTAGCCACGGTGCTCATCTCTTCCTATGAGTCTGCGTTTTCGTTTTTACGATCATATTTTTTTTTTCTTTTAAGAATCCACCTATCAGGGAAATCGTGTGCCATTGGTCTTTCTCTGACCGAGCTCGCTCAGAATGCCTTCGGCGTCCGTGCACGTTGTCACACATGGCGGGATTTCCTAGTTTTTATGACTGAAATGCAGCCCGTGTATTCACACACACGTTCTTCATCCACCGACGGGCGTGGTGGTCTGCACGCCTTGGCTGTTGTGAATCGGGCCGTGCGCCTGGAGTGTAGATGTCTGAGTTAGTGTTTCCATTACCTTTGGGTGTCTTCCCGGAGGTGGAACTGCAGGATCGCGTGTTCGGTCCATATTTGATGTGTGGGTGGATCTGTACTGTTTCCCGCAGAGGCTGCACGCTCTGCGTTCCCACCAGCGGCGCACGAGGGCTCCTTCCCTTCCACATCAGGGCCAGGGTCTGTCATCTCATCCTTGGGGTGCTGGCCCTTCTAACGGGTGTGGGGCGATCCCTCATCATGGTTTGGGTTTGCATTTCCCTGATGAGGAGTGATGGGGAGCACCTGTTTACCTGCCTGTTGGCCTTTCATACACCTTCTTTGGAGAAACTCCTATCGAGGATTGAGGTATTTCACCCATTTTTAAATTGGATTATTTCTGGGTTTTTTTGTTTGTTTGTTTTTTGCTATTGAGCTATAGGGGTTCTTTATATATTTTGGATACTAACCCTTTATCAGATACATGGTTTGCAAATACCTATTTTTCCCATTCTGCAGGTTGCCTTTTCACCTTGTGGAAGGTTTCCTTTGCTGTGCAGAAACTGTTGAGTTTGATGCAGGCCCACTTGTCGATTTTGTTTTTGTTGCTTGTGCTTTAGGTGTAATTTCAAAAAAACAAAAACAAAAACAAAAAATACCAATCATCACCAAGACCCCTATCAGGGAGCTTTGTTCCCATGTTTTCTTCTAGTTTCATGGTTTCGGGTCATATATTTCAGGCTTTACTCCATTTTGAGTTAATTTCTGTGAATCGTGTAAGACATGGGTCCAGTGTCATTACCCAGTTATCCCAGCACCGTCTACTGAAGAGATGTCTTTTGTCCACCGAGTGTCCACGACTCCGTTGTGAAATACTAGTCAACGACATATGGTTGGGTTTATTTCTGAGCTCTTGATTCAGTTCCGTTGGCTTATTTGCCTATTTTTATGCCGGTACCATACTGTTTGGGTGATTATAGCTTCATAGTAGAGTTGAAATCAGGAAGTGACCTATTACTTTTGACAATAAAATCATGTGATAATAAGCATGTCCCTGCACGTCTATCTATAAGATCCTTGTGCCTTAGCATCCACTTCTTTTAAAACACCAGTAATTTCTTTGTCATTTCTTGCTAAAAGGTCATGTTCCTTTTGAACAGCAGGTCGGGTTTATTAGACAAACTCACCAGGCAGCATGTCGCCGAGGTCACGGATCTTGTCAATGTGTCACACCAGCTGGTCTACTTCTGAACGGTGCAAACTGGGTGCTCAACCCCCAGTGAACACACCTACGGTGAGATCATATAAATGTGTAAATCCTGAGGGAGAGAAGCCAAATTTAATAAGAAGCATTTGTGGAGGGCTGTTACGGTGTGTTGACTTTCACAACATCACCTCATTAAGCTGACACATGCACAGCCAAAAATACTCACACTGTCTTGACCCTGACTGAGCATCTACCCCAGAGCAATAAATGCAGAAATGAACGTTTTTGCAAACCGTTGTTTATGTCATGTTTATTTATAGGAGGCAACACCTGTTATGATGGGGCATAGTAGTGAAGATGGCAAATTTGTGTGGCAGGACTATTGCCTGGAATAGGCTCGGCTCCAGTTAATAACTGGGCTGGGTGAGCCATCTAATGATAAGGGAAGTGTTTATTTTGTAACATCTCCTGAAAAAGCTGTGCATGTCGTCTGATGATGACACTGCACCAGGACAGCCAGACCGTGCCGCCAGGAAACTGCTGGTTTGCTACATAATAAAATATCAGCAGTGTTCAGCTGGGGAGTCCACAGGGACATTTTTACACACTTATTCACTCCATTTTATAAATTCTCTGTAATGGGTTTTTATTATCAAGTAAGATAACATATTTAGGATAATGGGCTTTTTTTTCCCCCCTGACTGCAAATGTGTACACGGCCACAAGGACACACCCCTACACACCCGTCAGCATGGCCAAAATCTGGAACGCTGACGCCAGATGCTGGCGAGGACGGGGAGCAGCAGGAGCTCTGGTTCCTGGCTGGCGGGGACGCCCAACGGTGCAGCCGCTTTGAGAGGCAGTCTGGCAGCGTCTTGCAAAGCTAAATGCTGCTTTACCATACGATCCAGCAGGCACATTCCCCGGTGTTTACCCAAATAGAGAACGCGCGGCCAAACAAAAACACGCATGCACATTTTCACGGCTGTTTTATTCATAGTTGCAAAAAGTCGGAAGCAACCAAGATGTGCTTCAGGGAGTGAGTGGATGAGTAAACCGTGGTGCCTCCAGACGACTTACTATTACTCAGTGATAAAAGGAAAGGACTTAACCTTGCCTTGAAAAGACAGAGAGACTTCAAATATGCATTGCTAAGTGGGAGGAGCCAGTCTGAAGAAGGCTACATAATGTACAGTTGTAATTCTAGGACATTCTGGAAAAGGGGAAACTGTAGAGACGGAAGAGACAGGAAGAAGAGCTGCGGTTGTCAGGCAGCGGGGGAGGGGCTGGGTGGGGAAGGGGATGAACGGGTGGGACATGGGATTTTAGGGCAGCGAAGCTGTTCTGCATTCCACTGTGCGATGGTGAGTGCATGACATTAGGCCTGCGGCCAAGCCCAGAGAACGCGCAGCACAAGATCGGGGAACCTCGCTGTAAGGGATGGGGCTGCACTATAAGGGATGGGGCTTCGCTCTAAGGGATGAGGCTTTGCTGTAAGGGATGGGACTTTGCTGTAAGGGATGGGACTTCGCTGTAAGGGATGAGGCTTTGCTGTAAGGGATGGGGCTTCGCTGTAAGGGATGAGGCTTTGCTGTAAGGGATGAGGCTTTGCTGTAAGGGATAGGGCTTTGCTGTGAGAGATGGGGCTTTGCTATAAGGGATGGGACTTTGCTGTAAGGGATGGGACTTTGCTGTAAGGGATGGGACCTTGCTGTAAGGGATGGGCTCTGGTTAATCACGACACGCCAGTGCTGTTTCACCAGCAGTGACACGGGCACCTCACTGATGCCAGAGGTTAACCCTGGAGGGAGCTGGGGGGCGGGCTACTTGCTGCTCCGTTCTTCTGTCAACGCTACTCTGTAAGACTTAAATTACCTTTCAAAGTTTGCATATGCCCATCAGAGGGAATTTGAACACTCTGGAGAGACAGAAACGAAGACTCTGTAGGACCTTGCAGCCAGGGCAACCCCCCATCCCCCGCACCCTGCCCTCCTGTGGTCCACACGCCTCCCTGTGCCTGCAAAGCACCATTGCCCCCCGACGCCCACGCCCACATCGCCTCATCTCTGACCCTCCACTCCGCCTCCCTGGCCTCCTTGCAGCCTCTGGAACACACTGGGTAGGCACCTGCTAGGGCCTTTGCACTTCCCCACCCCTCCCTGGCCCGCTCTTCCCCTCTCTTGCCTCCTGCGGGCTGTCACTGGCAAATTCTTTCCCCAGGGCAGACCGTCCAGGCCACCCCGTGTGAACGTGAAACCCGCCCACCAATTCCGTGCTTTCTGTTTCTGTGCTGTGCCCTTCAACCTACGACACACAGGCAAATAAGCAAGGAAAGTAAGGAAAGTATAGACCATGCGTCTTCCTTACGTGGGAGGCGTGGTCCCTGAAGGCAGGCCTTACACCTCTGTGGTGCACTGCTCTGTCCCTAAGAGCTAGAGTATGGTTGGCATCTAGTCAACTGGATAAGGATTTGTTGACTGAGTGACTCTATAGCGTAGGAATATACATGATTTTGTAATTTGCTCTATTGACTGAACCTACTGCGCGCCTCCCCCTACTGCACTGGCTGTTCATCCACGTATGAGTCTGCTGGCTGTTCAGTGCCTCGTTGACCAGACACACCATTGTTTATAAAACCATCTGGCCTTGGGATCCCTGGGTGGCGCAGCGGTTTGGCGCCTGCCTTTGGCCCAGGGCGCGATCCTGGAGACCCGGGATCGAATCCCACGTCGGGCTCCCGGTGCATGGAGCCTGCTTCTCCCTCTGCCTGTGTCTCTGCCTCTCTCTCTCTCTCTCTCTGTGTGACTATCATAAATTAAAAAAAAAAAACAAAAAACAAAACAAAACAAAAAAACCATCTGGCCTTTGCTGGTTTTTCTAGTTTCTCACTATAAACCTTTATCCCCAGGCGTCGGGCATGTGGGGGCATTATAGGAAAGGAAACATTATTCAAAAGCTGTAAACTATATTAACATTTTTATTTTTTTATTTTTTTAAAGATTTTATTTATTTATTCATGAGAGACACACACACACAGAGGCAGAGACACAGGCAGAGGGAGACGCAGGCTCCCTGCAGGGAGCCCGATGCGGAACTCGATCCCGGGACCCCGGGGTCACGCCCTGAGCCGAAGGCAGACACTCAACCGCTGACCCCCTCAGGTATCCCTATATTAACAATTTTTAAACATATTTCCAGATTGCTTTCCAGAACTTGCACCATTAATAGAAGCTGGTATCTACAGAGTATTTCCTAGAAACCACAATTATTTTAGGGACTGAAGATTCCTAAAAAAAAAAAAAAAAACCTTACAAGAAAGTCACCGACAGAAA
The DNA here is from genome assembly GCF_011100685.1 of Canis lupus familiaris. Taxonomy (NCBI): domain Eukaryota; kingdom Metazoa; phylum Chordata; class Mammalia; order Carnivora; family Canidae; genus Canis; species Canis lupus. The sequence continues at coordinate 39,986,730 of NC_049249.1, read as the reverse complement.
CAAACTTCCGAGGGTTTCCAGTTATTCCGGGAGAGACCAGCTGAATTCCGCGTGTGGAGCCTGAATGCTCACGAGGGGCCGCCCCCGGCTGACCTGGGGATGGGGTTTGTCCTCTGCGGAGGCCGGGCAGGTGCAGCCACGTCCTGAGGGACCAGCCGAGCCCCGGGGGCCCCGAGGACCTCTCCGCGCTGACCCCAGCGGCCTTCTCCGCCCAGCCCACCTCCCGCCTTTCCGCGCTGGCCCCTGGTCTCAGCCCCTGCGGCTCCGAGGAGCCGCGTCCCCGTCCCCCCGCCCCTGGTTTCCTATGAGACGCGCGGGCACCGTGGCCAAGTCACTGCTCTCGAAGGCACGCACGTCCCCTGGTGACTAAGCATTGTGACTCACTGAGCATCACAGCGTGCGCGTGTGCTCTGCGCACAGTCAACATTTTGACAGATGGAGAAGGCACCCCGTTTATCCCTGGGATGTTGGCACACGGCGTGGGCTTCCAAGAAACGGGTTGGTGCTGTTCCTGTTTTCTGGGTGCTCGTGTGCTGCCTAATGAAGTGGCTCCCCCCCCGAGGGACACCGGGCACCCCCGTGCTCACCTCCCCGTCCCCTTTCTGCAGGTGGTTGTCACGGCGGCCTGAAGCCTGTCAGCAGCAGCCCGGGCATTGCCATCACCGCCGCGGCCGCCGTGGTGTCTGTGGATCCCGAGGGACTGGGGGGCCCGGCCCCCTCCAGCGTGCAGCCCTGCCACTTCCTGACGTTGGCGCCCATCAAGATACCCCTGAGGACCGCCCCCTTCTCAGGTAAGCGAGGAGCTAGCGGGGGGTCCCGGAGCAGGGAGCAGGTGGGAAGCAGCCTGCACCCGGCTATGCCGAGCCCCGGCCTCGTGTGTGGGGGGCGCCTGGGGGCGCCGTGCACTTGGGCCTCCCGGGCTCTGCGCAGCGGACCTCGACTCCGCTAAGGGGGCCTGGGCGCTTTCTGCAGTGAAGTTTCTGTTTGGACAAATGAGACGTCCCTTTACTGACCTGTTAGGGGGAGTCATGTAGTAAGTGAGAGATTCAGGAAAGCCAGAGGTTTGTGGGTTTTCTGGCACGGAGCTCGGGAGGAAGCAAAGACCCCAAGAGCTGAAGATCTAGGTCAATAAACCACTGAACAGTGCGACGCTGAGACTGGGCTTGCGGGTGGGGCTCGTTCTGAACCGGGCGTGGGGACCTTGGGAAGTCCCTGACGGGCCCGGGGGGACCGACCGCGAGGGGCATAGACCGTCACCAGGCCCTTGGGTTCCTCAGTGCACAGGCCTGAGCTGCTTCTGGAGCATCTTCAGGGGGGACGTGGGGCCGGGAGACACCCCGAGAGCCCGAGTGGAGCCGAGATGCGCATTCGGGGGTCCAGCGGGGGATGGGGGCCCCGGGTCCTGGTCCGGTTGCGAGTCTCTCATCCACGTGTGTGATCCCAGCTGTAGGTGTGTCCATTCGCGGTGACCGGCCTGCCGTGTGTCCAAGCCCCCATGAGCGCGAGTTTAGGTCCTTCCTGAGAATGTAGCGAGAGCAACGTGAATTTGGAACGACTTTTTTGAAATCTTGAGAGCTAGTACTACGACTTCAGTGTCAGGTTTGCTTGTGAGATGATAAGAAACCTGAATAAAAAATTCTTTGGGTTCTAATATTAACCTGATACTAGAATTCTAATGTTCGCATTAATACCCTGGATTGCTAGGTTATCAGTAACAGGAGAAGCATCACTAGATAGCGAGGCGCATGCACATCCAGGTTCACGGGAGAAAGAGGAAAAAAACCTGGATTCATTGTTTCGCTCTTTTGGTTTCCTGACGTTGTATCTGGGAAATCAGACGTGGTCTCCGGCGTCCGTATTTCTCTATTGGCTTGACAAATTAGCTGGTCAGTAGAACATTGTATTCTCAAGAACAAAATATTATTTCTATTTCAGGCTGTTAGTGAACATGCATTTAGGGTGTGATGGGGGAAATAAATAAAACACATAAATAATCTCTTGTGTGGAGCATAATTTACAGCTGTGTCAAGATTTCAGTTAAAATCCATCAGTCCATTGGCATTTATTAAGGATGACTTACTGTTTTCTGAGAAAATTAATCTTAGGAGGAGCCCAGACCCGTGTACCCCAGGGTGGCTTCGCTCTCCGTGCCTCAAATGATTTATAAAGAGACATAATAATTAGGTGTCTTTCTAGTGTTTGCATTTTATAAGGTGCTATAATCAAATCTGCCGTAACGTGCCTTCGGTTAGAGGAAGACCAGCGTCCGCATGATCTGTCTTGGAGGTAACCACCGAAATGTGCCGTCGGGAAGAGGGGAGGGGGCGCAACGCGGCAGCTTCTAAAGTGGCCCGTGACGTATTGATCCGAAAACCCTGCGCTGCAGCAGAGGGCCTGGGTGGGAATTGAAATAAAAGTGGGGGGCTGGTCCCGATACGTCACCCCCGCCCAGGGCAGGGGACCTCTGAGCCCTGTGCCCATCCGTCCCTGGCACCAGTGGTGGCTGCGGCCCTGCCCGGGGGAGACAAGGCCACCTCGCCGGGTTGCCCTTGGCGTCAGCTGCAGGCATCTGGGGAGACTGGCCGTGCCCGTGATGAGCACTTTCCAGAATTTCCTTGAGTACTTCCTGAGAACCCTGGCTCGGAGGAGGCTGAGCGGGCAGTTTGGCCTGGTCAGTAGCTGCACGGAGCGCGGTTTGTGAAGTTGAGCTGTGCCAGGGCTGACGAGCGTGCTCGGTGCAGGTTCAGGCAGCCAGCTGGGAAATTCCGGACACCCCTGAACACAGGCGACTGGAGGGGACGGGGATGGGAGAAGGATGAAGCCTCCCGTCAGGGCTGGGTGGGGCCCAGGCAGGACGGCATCCCCAGGGAGCGAGGCCTCCCAGACCAAGAACGCACCTGTCTGAGAAGTGTGCTCCATATTGAAACTGATTTTATAAAAGCGTGTGAATTTTATCTCCCCAGATGAATAATCTTGTTTTTACCCAGAGAATTCCCATATTAGGTAAACAAGCTGGACTATTTTATTTTTACTCTCGGCGTGGTCATGAGAGCCTGATAAGCTCAGCAGCCCTGCGGGGTTGAGCTCTAGGCTTCTCACCCGGAGGCAGATGGCTGGCCGTGGCCGAAGAAAGGGGGGCTTTTGGTGGTGACAAGTTGGTGGTTGCTCCTGGGATCTGGTGGGCAGAGGCCGGGGACCCCGCCACGCACCCCACGACGCCCGGGCCAGCCCACAATAAGGAATTCCCTGGTCCAAGATGTCAGCAGTGCTTCCATCAAGAGGCCCTGGTTTCTAGAACTCCCCTTAAGGTGTGAACACCTGTAGTGCTGTGTGCATAAGTGCACGGGGGAGCGTCCGTGAGCCAGTCACCGCAGGAGCCGGAAGGACGCGGGCTTATTGCTGGAAAGAAGATGAGCCGTCGGACTTACACTTAATTCTATGCCTTTAACATGATTTCACATTTGAATCAGGCGCCGTGTGTCAGGAGCCCCGTGAGCTGCTCCACATCCGTCAGGAACTGGGGTTTCCCCCGGAGCCGGTGTCTTCCACGGCGCCGCGTGCTCACGTGCATCCACGCGTCCGTCCCCTCCCCGGCCTGTCAGTCCTGTGCTGTGTCCGCCCGTCCCACCCAGTGCGCGTCGGGTACCACGGTCTGCATCCTTCTGCGCTTACCCCCACTTGGCGGCCGTCGTCCACGCAGTGTGTCCAGAGGCTGAGTACGGCCGGCTCGGGGATGCACGTGACCTCTGCACACGCCGGCCCCCAAGTCAGCGGGGGGGGGGGGGGTCGAGGGAAGGTGAGGCGGGGTGGGCGCCTGGAGATACTGCGTCCCCGTTCCCCTGTTGGCTGGCAGCTCGGGCACCCAAGGATGGCCAGCGGAGGCGCACGGCCTCCGTCCACTGTCTCCGCGGGCTCGAGGCTGGAGGCGCTTGCCTCCGTTCCAGCTGCTCCTTTAAACGTTAGACCTTCAGTTAAAGAAGGAAGCGTCTGGGGAAAGATGGATCTTGTCTCCTGTTTATTTCCTGGGGTTTAAGGAGACCCTCTGGTCTCGGGGGATAATGTGCTGCGCTGCAGAGGGGCCTCTGCCACCTGCCTGGGCTCACACCTGCCCGGCCACCCAGTTCACATCTGCTAGCTGCCTGGGGTCACACCCACCAGGCTGTCCGGGTTCACACCTGCCAGCTGCCCGGGTTCACACCCACCAGGCTGTCTGGGTTCACACCTGCCAGCTGCCCGGGGTCACACCCACCAGGCTGTCCGGGTTCACACCTGCCAGCTGCCCGGGGTCACACCCACCAGGCTGTCCGGGTTCACACCTGCCAGCTTCCCGGGGTCACACCCACCAGACTGTCTGGGTTCACACCTACCAGGCTGTCTGGGTTCACACCTGCCAGCTGCCCGGGTTCACACCCACCAGGCTGTCTGGGTTCACACCTGCCAGCTTCCCCGGGTCACACCCACCAGACTGTCTGGGTTCACACCTGCCAGCTGCCCGGGGTCACACCCACCAGGCTGTCTGGGTTCACACCTGCCAGCTGCCCGGGTTCACACCCACCAGGCTGTCCGGGTTCACACCTGCCAGCTGCCTGGGGTCACACCCACCACGCTGTCCGGGTTCACACCTGCCAGCTGCCTGGGGTCACACTTGCCAGGTCCCCAGACACACCCACCAGGCTGTCCAGGTTCATACCCACCAGGCTGTCCGGGTTCACACCTGCCAGCTGCCTGGGTTCACACCTACCAGGCTGTCTGGATTCACACCTGCCAGCTGCCTGGAGTCACACTTGCCAGGTCCCCAGACTCACACCCACCAGGCTATCCAGGCTTATGCCTACCAGGTCCCTGGGCTCACACCTGCCAGCTGCCCAGGTTCACACCTACCAGGTCCCTGGGCTCACACCTGCCGGCCTGCCCACTGCCCTCTGGATGCCACAGCACAGCTTGACTCCAGCGCTGCCCCGAGCTGAGGGAATAAGTGACTTAATTCATTTTTTTTTATAAAGAAAGATGGTAGTTAGTTTTAAACCTTCACCCCCATTTTGCAAGCATTCAAGTGAAAAAGGTAAAATATGAGTGATAGTTACAGCCGCTAGTAGAGCCACCGACAGTGGAACACAACTATTAAAAAGTACCATCTGCCTTGGAAACCATTTGCCACCTGTTCTTTTGCTTCCAGAACTATTTAATGGTTTAAATTTCACATTGTGTCCTGCCACAGAACAGCTGGGAAGTGACTGTTGTAGCGTCTATCGGGGGGAGCATCCGGGCTCCATCACGAGCCAGGGAAGCCCCGCGCCGCCCCCTGCCACGAGGCCTTCCGTGGGGCCGGGCTGCCCTCGTTAGCCACGGCCGCAGAGGTTGGTGCAGGTTCGTGACAACAATAACCCGGCCGTGGGGGAGGACGGCTTTCCTTTTTTATCCAGGAATTATCTCCTCCTCTGCTGTAATCAAAAATGTCATAATACGTATTCACATTTTAGAGGTTTTCAAGACAAAACTACTTATAACAATGAAATTACACTGCACAGTGCCTGGGACTCAGCTGGCTTCCGTGAGGAGGGCATACGTGCCTCCAACACAGGGATCAGGCTGCTTTTCATAGAAAAATTATGGGATTGAAACAACCAAAAAGGCTCTGCATAGAGTCTGAGGTCCACGGTGCACAAGCCACAGATACTCAGGTTGGCATCCCGGCCTTCCGGGCCTGGAAAGTGCAGATTTCCCTAAATGGAGATCCCGCAGTGGGGACCTGGGTGGGGGGATGCCGGGATTTGCCCCCCCACCGTGAGTCCTCCCTGCGAGCGTGTGTGCCCTAACGCGTCCGTCTGGGGAAGCTCCTCCCCTGACCCGTCTCCCCCGGGGGGCTCCCTCCCCCCGCCTTCCTGACAGACGCCTGGCTCTTCAGCCCCATTAGCCGTCTGCACCCTTGGCGCCAGCTCACCCCTTCTTGGAAGACAAACACTGGGAACCCATCACGCACAGGAACGCATGTCTGTGTCTGCGCCGAGTAAGAAGAAGCCCCGAAACCTGCGTCTGAGCCTGGAAAGTGGAAGTTTCCACCCCGGCCCACCCCGTGCTCCGGGAGCCTCGCCTCCCGACCGCCCCGGGGGTAATCACTCTCCGGAACGTGTGCCAATCGCTGCTTTGCTGTGTCTTAGAAATATGCCTCCTGTACACGTGTGATCTCCAAACAATACACTCTGTCATTTAGGCTTTTTTGAATTTTACATAAATACCATAATCCATACGTTCTTCGGTGATTGCCCTTTTTTTGCTCAGCATGATTTTTTTTTTTTTTTTAAGCCATCTCATCTCGTGTAGCTGTAATGCCATCGCGTCCCCCTGGCAAAGCCTTCGCTCGTTCGTGGGAATCCACACCACGCGTCCTGGGCTGTCCCCTCCAGTGCCAAGCGCGGTGCTCCCCTCCCGCTTGTTCCTGGCGGGGTGGGGGCGTGTTTCAGGGCTCCCGGCGAGCCGACCGCCTCTCCCCGCAGGCCCCCGCCCCGCCTTACGTGCAGGGCCAGGCTCCCTAGGGCCTGTGCTAATGGATCCGGTTTCCCGCTGGGCACCTGCACGTTCTGATGAGCATCTCAGCCCCGCTCTCCGATAAGGGGAGTATTGATTCTCGACACACAGTCCTGCTCATAAAACAGAGCACGACGACGCGCTCCCCCTGCAGCCCTTGGGTAAATCCCCCTTCTTCCCGGGGACACCCCTCCCTCAGTCGGCCTGACCGGGGGGCATCCTTGGCTCTTCCCTTTGCCTGACCCCCTGCGTCCACCCCGTCCCCCTCACCCTCCGAGACCCACACCGAGGCCGCCTTCCTCGTCCAGGCCAGCACCACCTGCGCACTGCGGCTGCTGCGCGCCGTCTCTGCTCCCACCGCGCCCTTTCAGAGAAGCTGTTTTCCACGCCGGAGCCACAGATGATGCCTCAAAAATACATAGCATGCCAGGCCTTCCCCTGCTTAGGACTCCTGGGGGGGGGGGTGTCCGGGAGCTTGGGGCAAACCTCAGACCCCCACCCAGAGCACCCGGACTCACCCTGTGTGACCTCAGCCTGTTTCTTGCACTGCTCCCCAAATCCCCACTCTGCCTCAGGGCCTTTGCACAGGCCTCTCCCTCTACCTTCCACGCGCTTCTCTCAGCGCTGCACAGGGCTGGTGGCTCTTCCCTCATTCAGGCCTCAGCTTGGAGACCCGGTTCTCCCCTCGAATAAACCCTGCCTCACCTGCTTATTCACTTAGTAGCATTCCTCGTTGTCCACAGTTCTCTTTGGTGTCTGGGGCTGCTTAGTCTGTCTTCACCCTGAATGTTAGATCCCAGGGCAGGGACTTTCTGTGTCTTATTCGCCATGAGCCTGGTGCCAAGGCCAGGCGCTCGGGGCAAAGCTGCTCCCGTCACCTCTTTGCTGAATGTGGCAGGGAGGGTAAGAGCGGTGCCGGCTAGGAGAGGTGACAGGCTGCTGGGAGGTGTTCCCCGCACACCCCAACCCCGCCGCCCAGGCCTGACCCGCGGGCTGACCTTCCTGGTAGGGCCGGGGCTGTAGACCTGGCTCCTGACATTGCTCGTCGGCTCGGCATCGCTGGCGAGGACTCCACAGGGTGCTCACGCCCTGACGGCTACGTTCCTGCGAGATGTGACTTTCCCGGGACCCCACACCCCACGCTCTCAGCCTGAAGAGGCTCCGGACCCCGTGCAACTGATCCCATTGCTTCAAGCCGGGAGCTAGGGTGGGAGGCTGGTGAAGTCCCAGGTGGGGAGGTCCTGGTGCTGGGAAGGGTGGACCCGCTAGGACCCAGCCCCTGTGCAGTGGCCTTTCGTGCCGCCAGCCGTCCCTCGCTCCCACCGGCCATCACACTCGGCCGTCGAGCCGTGGTGCTGAAATCAGGGGCCAGGACCCTGGAGGTGGGGCTCCCGGCACTGTGGGGACGGACGTTGGCCAGATCCAGCCGAGGCCTTGGTCCAGTCCGTGGCCAGCCCCGCTAGAGGAGGGCGGCAGAGCCACATCCACACACAGCACTGCTGGCGGTAGGAGGCCTGCGCGTCGGTGGTCGTCTGCGTCTTACAGGAGACCCTGGCAGGGCCGGAGAAGAATAGGCTGGTGGGAGGCTGAGGAGGGAGAAGGAGGCCGTGTGTCGTGGTCACTTTGATGGAAAACACGCTCCAAGGAGCCTTGGTTGCCGTAGGCACGGGCCGGAGCCTTGTGCTGGGAGCGTGCCGCAGCCAGAGCACCAGGGGTCCTTCCCGGGCCCTTGGCTCCCCCTGTGGTGACGGCGCCGTGGGAACAGCAACTGCGGCAGGGGCGTCGGCGGTGGGGGGGACACTGATGCGCGCTCGGGGTCGGGGGGGGAGCAGTGGGACCAGGGGCACGTCTGGGAGGGCCTCTGTTCTCCAGCAGATGAGGAGACAGGATCAAGGCCACGCCCTGTGCGCAGAATGTAGGCGGAGACAAGGTGCTCCCCCGGGGTGTCCTAGAGAGGGGAACTCCGCGGTCCCTGGGAGGTCAGCCAGCTGCCTGGCCCCTGCCTCGGTGGGGGAGAGATCCCCAGCTGCCTGCAGCAGACTGAGAGCAAGCGGGGGTCATTTCACCCCTTCCCCGAGGTGGCTCAGGACCACTGGGCTCAGGCTGGGGTATGAATGATGTGCAGGGTGTTGCCCTGGGGTGGCGGGCTCTCGGGACCCTGTCATGCAGCTGTCCTTTCGTTGGGGAGGCTGATGCTCGGCTGATGGGCAGCCTCTGGGCGATCCTCTGGGGCCGGCGCCCCAGCTCCCGGTGTCCTTGGTGGGTGTTTATGGGCCGGAGACAGTCCGACCCGGCCACGGTTTCATCGCGTGGTGCCGTTAAAGGCTCGGAGCCTGAGAAGGAGCAGGTGCTCCCCCCGCGGGACTGACCTTCGCACTCCGGGAAGCCGTCCCGGATCCCGTGTGCTGACGTGGGCTGGGGAGGGTCCTGCAGGTGGGGTGCCCCCCCCTCCGAGAGGGCGGCAGGGGGACCCGGGGTGCAGAGCGGGGAGGCCCAGAGGAGCCCACCTCATCTTGTGGAAGGGGCCGACCGCATGGTCCAGACCGCCCCCCGTCCCCAAGAAAGCTCTGTGCTCTCTTCTCTGGTCAGGCCGCTGTCGGCGCCGGCGACGCAGCCCCTGGGCCCTGCCGGTCTGCTGTGCCCTCGGGCGGCCCGGCCCCGCTGTCCCCTCGGCAGCCCCCGACCTCGGCGCTGGACGTAAGGCCCCCCGGTCCCTGCTCAGAAACATCCCCACGGACAACCTCTTTCTTTCCTGAATGAGGCTGACGTGCACGTTCTGTGTTGGGTAAATATTCACACAAGGTCCAGTGAACCATCCGCTGTTGTGAGCGTGCAGGCCACTGTCACGCACCAAGCGCGGGGTCGCGGCCCCAGCTTCTAGATCCAGAACATCGGCATCGCCCTGCGGCACCCCGAAGCTGCGGCCGGCCCTTCCTTCCACTGCCCGCCCCCCGCCGGCCCCCGCCCGGCCTCTGCGCTGCTGCCGTGACGGGGTCCCCGCTCCTGTGCGCTGCACGCCGTCTCCGTCTGGAAGCGCGTCTGTGAGGCAGGAACGGTCTGCGCCGGGAAGCCCCGCGGGAACTCCCCAGGAGCCTCTTGGGCTCTGGCGTCTCTGGTCGAGGTTGTTAGAAGACTTTTAAGTAATAGCTTACTTTTCTTTTTTCCTGACCGCGTGACTATGTATGTTTTCTTTATTTTTCCTGAGTCAACTTTGGCAAATTTCTCCTTCCCTGGAGTTGGTCCTGTTCTCCTGAATTTGCAGATTCATGGATGTAAAGGTGTTCCTAGGCTTCTCGTGGTTTGTACGTTTCCGTTGTGCCTGCGGAGATGTGCTCACCTAAGAAGGGTTTTGCTTGGGACGCCTGGTGGCTCAGCCGCTGAGCATCTGTCTTCCGCTCCGGGCATGACCCTGGGGTCCCGGGTTCGAGTTCTGCATCAGGCTCCCTGCATGGAGCCTGCTTCTCCCTCTGCCTGTGTCTCTGCCTCTCTCTCTATGTCTCTCATGAATAAATAAATGAAATCTTCGAAAAAAAAGAAGGGTTTTGCTGCAGAAGGACAGCATTGCCTTGTGCGCGCCCCAGGCCGTCTGCCGTGTGTGGTCAGGACACCCAGACGCAGGCTGGACGTGCCCGCCGCCACCACACACCGTCCCCTGCCCAAGAGACGCACATCTCAACGCTTCCACCTGCAGCTCGTCCTCCTCGTTGCCTCCTCATTGCCTCGTCCAACCCACACCCCAGCGCGCTCTGATTCCGGTCACAGCAAGAAATGCACCCACGGGCTCAGAACAGCTCTGGGGACGACGACTGGCATCGTCAGTCGCCTTACATGGTGGCCGAGTTCCAGGGACAGTGGTTGGTGACCCGAAGGCATCTGCTTTGGCTCTTGTTTTCCTTTCTGTTATATCCTTCATAGATTTCCCCCAATTATTAAAGTGATTAATGCTCACTTAGAAAATAATCAAGAAGCATCAATGAGATATTAAAGTTGCCCCTAATCCGTTGGCCTCTGCAGGCCGTTGGGACCTTGCTCTCTAATGCAAACAGCGCACGAGCACGCAGGATTGGCCACGGGCACAGGGCTGCACCCAGCACTCCATACCTGCGGCTCCTTCCACTTCTTCACAATCGTGCACAACCCCTGAGGAAACCCACGCAGACGGCTGGGCTCGCTGGTTTTAGGTGACGGTCTCCGAGGGGATCGCTCGGGGGCCACGTGGGCTCTGCTGGCAGCCCTGTCGGGCGTGCGGGTGGGAGGCCCTTGCTGCGTCTTCCATCGCCTCAGCGGGGCCCCAGGCTCCAGCCCACTTAGCCTCACGGTCAAGCACACGATAACAGCGAGCTCTTTACCCCTCCTGGCAGCTCTGCGCCCCCGGAGCTGTGCCCAGTGCAGCCTTCCTGCAGGGCACAGGGCGGGTGCCTGCTGCTCCCCACGAGTGTGGCCTTCGTCGCTGGGTGGAGACCCACGTCTGAATCATCCCAAGAGCAAGGGTAGAGGGCTGTCCCCTGTGCCCGGGTTCTCTGTCCCGGCCGACAGCTCGAGCGTTCCTCGGCTTGGAAGGGACAAAGGGCACGGCTGTGGGCCCCTCCCTAAGCCCACCCCCAGCATGTGTGCATGAGCGAGCGGGCGAGTGTGAGCACTGCCCTGCAGCCTGGCCGCCTGCATGTGAGCAGGAACCAGCACTGTCGAGTTTCCACGGGGATGTGTGTGGCTTGGAGATTGACCCGGTGGAAGGGAACCTATGGAAGGAGCCTGGATGGTAGGAAAGGCGGAGGGTGGGGATGCCTGGGTGGCTCAGAGGCTGAGCCTTTGGCTCAGGTGTGATCCCGGGGTCCTGGGATCGAGTCCTGCGTCGGGCTCCCTGCATGGAGCCTGCTTCTCCCTCTGCCTGTGTCTCTGCCTCTCTGTGTCTCTCATGAATAAATAAACTATTTAAAAAAAAAGAAAGAAGGAAAAGGCGGAGGGTACCTGTGGACAATGGCTGAGGGATGGGCAGCGGGGATGCTTGCGGGCTCCTTCTGTTAGAGTTTCACGGTCGTTGAGGCTGTGCCCTCGCTCCGGGAGGGGATCTGGAGACTTTGTTATGAGGCTCGCAGTCTAACGTCGAGGAGCCTGTGCTCAGCAGGAGCCATCCAGGCCGCGTGAACCATGTGCAGGCGGCCGTCACTTTCCATGTGCCGTACCATTCTCAAGTTCGGTCCAGAGTCCTTCGGACTCGTAGAAGTAACACACGCAAGACAAAGAACCCAGTGAGTGAGCCGAGGACCCGAAGAGACATTGGTCCCAGGAAGACACGCAGACGGCCGGTAAGCGCGTGAAGGATGCCCAACACCGTGCAGCCATCGAGAAATGCACATCAAACCGCCCGTGGGGTGGGGTGGGGTGAGCGCGCTTGGTCCCCCCCGGGGTGGACCCTCGGACTTCGTTTCGCTGGAACGAAAGAGGCAGGTCGTGACCAGAGCTGGTGAAGGCGTGGAGAGATTGGGACCCCTCGGACGCTGCTGAATGCAGAAGGGGGGCAGGCGGTCTGGCGGTGCTGCGGGTGGCCCCACGGGCCACAGGGCTCCAGGGCAACGCTTCTGGGAATATACAGGAGGGGAAAACGCAGATCCACACAGGTGCCCGCAGCAGCGTGACGCACAACAGGCGTCCATCAGGTGACCCTTCCTAGGCCGTAGCAGGGAAGGAAGAGCCGACACCTGCCACCACACGGAGGAGCCTTGGACAGGTGATGCTCAGCGACCCCGGCCCGTCCCGGAAACCGCACGGTCTGTGCTTCTGTTGACATGAAACGTCCAGAACTGGCAAATCCAGACACAGAAAGTAGAATGTTAGAGGCTGTGCAGCGGGGTGGGCGGGCGGGGAGGGCAAGCGGTTGCTAATGGCACGGGGCTTCTTTCTGGGGTGACGATATGCAAACCCCGCTTGCGGTGATGGTTTCACGACTGTGAATCTGGTGACAACCCCGCTGCATTCCGATGGGTGGACTGGATGCTGTGTGAATTCTATCCTAATAAAGCCATTATGGGAAAACCAACATGTGCAGAGCACCCACGACGTCTCCACGCCCACACGCAGCCTCGCACGGCCGTGCGCCGCATCGCTCTGGAATACCGCGGCACAGAGCGGCTTCGGAGCCCAGCGGTTAAGAGCCCCTCCCGGGGAGAGAGCGAGAGCATCTGTCAGATCGACTAGTTTCAGTAATTTTCTATCTGAACGTTTTCAAGTAATTTTCAACTCTTTCCTGGTAGTGTTGTGGGTCTGCATGCCTGTGGTCATCGTCCCATCAGAGGCCCGGCCTGGGCCTGCAGGGGGAGGGCGCAGGTCTCAGACCCCTCACTGTCCTGCGGCATCGGTCTGTCCATCTTGAGTTTCTGGCTTCCTCCCCAAGATCAGGCAAAGCAGTCCCTGGGTAGCTGGGATGGAGGATGGGGTACAGGTGAGGGGCTGGGGGTTGGGTATAGGTGAGGGTCTGGGGGCTGGGGGATGGGGTACAGGTGAGGGTCTGGGGGATGGGATACAGGTGATGGTGTAGGTCTGGGGGATGTGATACAGGTGAGGGTCTGGGGGCCTGGGGGATGGGATATAGGTGACAGTGTGGGGCTTGGGGGATGGGATACAGGTGAGGGTCTGGGGGCCTGGGGGATGGGATATAGGTGACAGTGTGGGGCTTGGGGGATGGGATACAGGTGAGGGTCTGGGGGCCTGGGGCATGGGGTACAGGTGAGGGTCTGGGGGCTTAGGGGATGAGGTACAGGTGATGGTGTGGAGCCTGGGGGATGGGATACAGGTGAGGGTCTGGGGGCCTGGGGGATGGGGTACAGGTGAGGGTCTGGGGGATGGGATACAGGTGACGGTGTAGGTCTGGGGGATGGGATACAGGTGAGGGTCTGGGTGCCTGGGGGATGGGATACAGGTGACAGTGTGGGGCTTGGGGGATGGGATACAGGTGAGGGTCTGGGGGCCTGGGGCATGGGGTACAGGTGAGGGTCTGGGTGCCTGGGGGATGGGATATAGGTGACAGTGTGGGGCTTGGGGGATGGGATACAGGTGAGGGTCTGGGGGCCTGGGGCATGGGGTACAGGTGAGGGTCTGGGGGCTTAGGGGATGAGGTACAGGTGATGGTGTGGGGCCTGGGGGATGGGATACAGGTGAGGGTCTGGGGGCCTGGGGGATGGGGTACAGGTGAGGGTCTGGGGGATGGGATACAAGTGACGGTGTAGGTCTGGGGGATGGGATACAGGTGAGGGTCTGGGTGCCTGGGGGATGGGATACAGGTGACAGTGTGGGGCTTGGGGGATGGGATACAGGTGAGGGTCCGGGGGTCTGGGGGATGGGGTATAGGTGAGGGTCTGGGGGCTTAGGGGATGAGGTACAGGTGATGATGTGGGGCCTGGGGGATGGGGTACAGGTGAGGGTCTGGGGGCCTGGGGGATAGGGTACAGGTGAGGGTCTGGGGGCTTAGGGGATGAGGTACAGGTGATGGTGTGGGGCCTGGGGGATGGGGTATAGGTGAGGGTCTGGGGGCCTGGGTGATGGGATACAGGTGTGGGGCTTGGGGATGGGGTACAAATGAGGGTCTGGGAGCCTGGGGGATGGGGTACAGGTGAGGGTATGGGGGTTGGAGTACAGGTGAGGGTCTGGGGGTTGGAGTACAGGTGAGGGTCTGGGAGCCTGGGGGATGGGGTACAGGTGAGGGTCTGGGAGCCTGGGGGATGGGGTACAGGTGAGGGTATGGGGGTTGGAGTACAGGTGAGGGTCTGAGGGCCTGGGGGATGGGGTACAGGTGGTGGTCTGGGGGATTGAGGAGTCTGGGGGTCTGGGGATTGAGGGGTCTGGGGGTCTGGGGATGGAGGGATGCAGAGGGCAGGGGAAAGGACTGGAAGGCAGTGCCCGCCTCTGCTGCCCTGAGATTGGGGTCAGGAGGGGCGGGACGCTGAGTCTGGTTCTGGTGGCGGTTCTTGCGCAGGTACGCGGGGCTGGGGTCCAGACCGGCCCTGCCTCCCCTTCCTCTCCTCCTCAGTGTGAGTCGTCACCTGGGACAAGGTGAAGGGCGACCTGCAGGAAGAGAATCTGGTGCTTGAACGACATGTACCCCTGCGTGATCACAAGCATGTCCTCAGACACATCTTCGTGATGGATGAGTCTGTGATTTCGTTGTTTTCCCAAATGCCCATAAAATTTTGAGTTATCTTATTCACGTTTATGGGAACGTTTTGCAAGTCTTTTTCGAGTGGTGAGAACACGGGGGGTGACCTATGTCCTACCTTGCTTTGCAGTCAGGCGGTCCCGGCTAAAAGCCTCCCAGGTCCTGTGCTCCTTCCAGAGGAGAGGACGCGGGCGGCCCCGGCTCTGCCTCGAGAGCGGGGCCCCGAGTACCAGCCCTTCGGTTCCCTCCTGTCCAGTTGAAGAGCTGCTCTGTCCCGTGTCGGGTCAGGTCCTGTCCCCGCCGCTGGGCCGGGCGCTCCCAGAGGTGGGGACGCTCTCCGGCTCACGCTGTTCCCTAGAAAGAAAATGCCCTCTCAGGAAAGTTCAGGCGATGACAAGGTCCCCGGGCCCGTGAGTCAGGGACATCCTGGCCCTGGAGCGAGGCGTCCCTGCCCCCAGGCCTCGCTGACACGCCAGCTCTGTGCCCCGAGGCTCCTCCCACGGACGGTCCTGGCCGTCCCCCCGCAGCTCAGGTGACACTTACCCGCGGTGCTCACCCGCCCCGGTGCCTCCCTGCGGTGTTTCCGACGGTCGCCGGCTGCTGACCCCAGAGCTGTGCGCCCACCAGCTGCCCCCGTGGGCGACTGCACACGCACACATGTGCCTCCTCGCATGAGCCCGCGCGGGGAACTTCCTTAATCCCCCCTGCTCACTGGGAGAGCACAGGGGTCTGCAGGGCCAGCATTTGTGCCCAGAACTCGTCACGTTTCCCTGGTTTGCCCAGCGACCCCCACAGAGTCCGGTTTGTGTGCAAACACGTGCCAGGATGCGTGAGCCAGTAGGCGTGAGCTGTAAGGTGCGTGTGTGGGTGTGAGCGTGCATGTGAGTCACGTGCACACGGGGCCGGGTGACCTTGGTGACACTGGGGCAGGGGACGGGAGGACGTAGCTCTGAGAAGCGGATCCGAGAGCCTGGAAGACTATAGAGGGGCCGACGTGGGCCGACGCGGGACGTGCTGTGGGCAGGGTGTGTGCCCCAGGCCAGCAGCCTCGTCACCGAGGGCTTGTGCTCACTCATGCTTCCTTCCAGAGTCTTCGTCCCCCCTGTGCTCGGGGCCAGGCTCCTCTGCTGCAGAAGCCTCGCCCACGGCTAGGTTCTGTGCCCAGGCCTTGTCCGGGGGGTCCCTCGGGTGCTCAGGGTCCTCGAAGAGAAAGAGACCTGGGGCAGGAAGAGGACGATGAGGCCAGGCCGGGTCTAGCTGACGCTGACTTACATGCACGTACTGCAAAGTTTGATAATGGTGAGCAGGAGCGCACGGATACGACCTGCTACGGCTCATGCATGATAATACCGAAGTACATAAATGCTTAATTCACTGTAATTAATAGGAACGAACGTACAGACAAGACGCTGCGCCCGCCTGACACGAGGCAGGTTTGAGCGCCGCCGTGCAAGCTGCCGCTTGTGACGGGAATGCGCCGTCGCCGTGCGTGGTGGGCGACACGTGCTGCCCGCCAGGCCTGATTCACGTGTGCCTCCCATCTGAGGGGCGCCGCGACTCCATCCAGGGCTCCGCGCTGAAGGAACTTGTGTATCCGCCTCCCCACGTGTCCCCCCCGGCTTGGGAATTCGAAGCCCGGCTCCGGCGTGTTGGGTGGAGGGGCTCCGGGGAAGGGTGTCTGCGAGCCAGGAGGGGCAGAGGGGGACCCTCGGTTTCCCCTCTGGACCGAGCCCCTGGCCTTGCCTTGAGGCATGTGGCACCCTGGGGGCCGTGAGGTCCGCGTATGCAGGCGTCGACGGCCACTGGAGGCGCTCTCTGCAGGGGCAGGGAGGATGGAGAGGAGGGGCTTCGTGGGCCCCCAACTTCTTTGCTTCCCACCCTCCCTTCCCCGACTGGAGCGTGCGTCAGCTCCCCTGCCTCTGGCTTCTGCCCACCTTGTCCGGGCTCCGTCCAAACCACGTGGCGTCCAGCCTTCAGCCCCCGGGTCTCCGGCACCAGCTCCTGGCCCGGTGTGAGGACCTCCCCCGGCCCGGCCTCTCCTGAGTCTCCCACCCTCGCTCCCCATGCTCGGCGTCCACGCCCTCTCTCGGGACCCCCGTGCCCCCTGCACAGTGGCCCTGCCCAACTCGTGCTCACCCTCCGGCTTCCAGCCGCCATCACCTCCGGGAAGCCTTCTCGAGTGCACCTGCCCTGACCTGGCTGCCGCAAGCTGGTTATGAGCCGCGTGTGCCCTGGGCGGTACCGTGCCCAGTGGTCATTGCGGATCACGCGGCGCTGCTCCCCCACCAACCCAGGGGCCCCCGGGGACCCTCCCCCCTGCGCCGGGCAGCTCAGTGCCAGGAGGCGCCCGGTCAGCATAGTGGCCGGGGTGGGAATCCCGCTGAGGCGCCACCAGCACCTCCTCCAGCAGTGGCTCAGGGTCAGGGGTGTCGGAGCCTGGAGGTGCACGACCTCCGAGAGCGGCCTCCGCCCGACCCCCGTGCAGCGGAGCGCACCTGCCGCCCGGACCTCCTGCCGGATTTCTAGTCCAGCCTTCCAGAGGTCCCGGCGCACACGGCTCCCTTCTCAGACGACAACGGCTGCGCACGGCCCCCCAATGTGAGCAACACCCACTGCGTCCCCCCCCCACCCCCACGGACCTCCGACCGGCTCCTCGTGAGGACATAAGATGCAGCTGTCCATCGGAATGGATTACAGCTGCGTGGGGGGCGCCCTCTGCTCTGGACCGGTGCCGCGGAGGGCCCCCAGCGGAACCAGGGGTCCCCGGCTCCGGGAGGGTCCCCGGCTGCCGGCGTGGCCGTGTTTGGAGAGCTGGGCCCTCGTGGAGGGCGCGAGTGGGGGGACGGGCTGCCGATGGGCTGCGCGCGTGACGTTACTGCTGGGGCTCTGGAAGCTAAAGCCTGTGTAAACCTCTCACGGCGTCTTTAAAATTTATTATTTTAAGCCTATTAACAAGCTAGGATGCCGGCTGTGATTTCGAAAAATAATTAATCATAGACGAACTATAAGAATTCCAAAGAGGTTAAGCTGCAGCAGCACCTAAAGGATTAAATGCTGTGCCGACTACCCTCCCGCGGCCTCCGCTGGCTCGGCTCTGTGCTCTGTGAGCTCGCTCTGACCCCCCCCCCCCCCCCCCCGGCCCCCGGCCCCGTTCCTGCAGCGCGAGGTGGCTCGGGGCCCTGCTCTGTGCACCCGGTCACCGCGCTGTGAGACCTTGGGCGAGTGCTCAGGGGCTGCTGGAGCCCCGTCTCCGGCCTGGAGGAGGCGACCGGCGTCGGGCTCATCCTGCACAGCGGCCTTGGCAGCCCCCCTGGTGGAGCGCCCCGTCTCCCCGGCGTCCCCCATCTGGGTTCCCCGCGGCACCTGTCTTTCCCTAGTTGCTCCCGCACAGGCCCTCCCGCTCCTTACGCCGCTGCCCCAGGGCCCCGGGCGTCTCGGCGGGAAGACACCTGCCCCCACCTGTGCTCAGGAGAAGGAAGCCGGGCCAGGTCTTTGGTGAGTCCCTCCCCTGCCCGGGGAGAGGCCCTGAGGGCGTACACAGGGCCTGAGCAGCACCAGGACCCCGGCCCCCCCAGTCCAGGGAGCCATTGAAGCCACGCGGGTGATTTGTCCAGAGGGAGGGACGTTCATGCTGCGCCATGATCTCAGCAGCCGGAGCCGGAGAAGCCCCCTCCCCGCCTGCACATTTGAGCACAACGTGCCCCCACGTTCCTGAGACTGAAGTCCGGGCTGGGATTTCGGGGGCAACACAGCACCGGGCATTAGCTGCCTGCCGTCCCCCACTTACTGAGTCGCACCCACCACACCTTTGCAGGTGTGCCCGGAGTGACCTTTGATGACCTTAGATGACCTTTGCAGGCTGCCCGGAGTGCCTGCCCTCACGCACCCCACCCTCCCAGGGGGCGCCCCCTCCCCTGGCCCTGAACCCCCAGGCTCAGCACACGCGCCTCACGGGATGGGCCGCGCCGCATCCGGCACCTCTGCCTTCAGACCTTTCCACATTTATTTTGATTTCCCGCCCGCGCTCACGGGGACTGACGCCCGAGATGAAGAGTGAGGGTCCCCGCCCCGGGGACCTGGCTCCCCCTCCCCAGTGGCCGCCCACGTCTGCGTCTCTACTTCTGTTTCGCGGCTTGCATTTCTGTCAGTTAGTTCTTCCGCCGTAACTAGACTGTTGATGTCTTTATTCCTTGATTTGTCGATTTTGGACAACGTGTGTCGACACCGCGGGGGCGACGGAGACTGTTGGCTGTTCCCCGTGGTTGCGCGACGGAATAGCGAGCTGCCGACCAGCGAGGTATCCCCGCGTGCAGCGGCTTCACGGAGCGACCCCGTATGTGACTCCCGGTGTTTGGGTTCAGGCGGGTGGTTCTTCTGCTGGTGGAACCTGCACAGGGCAGTGGCTTTCCTGTATCAGAGTCCGCGAAAGGTCTGTCTTGCCGTTACAGCAGCTGCAGGATATCCTGCTAGATTTCTTACAAGGCTTTTTTTTTTCCTTTCCTTTCCTTTCCTTTCCTTTCCTTTCCTTTCCTTTCCTTTCCTTTCCTTTCCACCCAGACGCCCCCTCTGATGCCCCTTGCTGCCCCCCCCCCCCCAGCAGGCAGGGCGCTCGGTGTCCCCGAGGTCGTGCAGCTTTTTCACGGGAACTTCCTGTCTTCATCTCGGGCTCGGGCTCCCCTGCCCATTGGGAGTCACCTGAAAGAACCGCTTTCCTCCGACAGATGCGAGGAGTCTCGGCCCTTCTCCTTCCTGCGAACCCAGCAGGTGTCCCTACTGCGGCTCCTCACAGGCAGACCCCAGGCCGAGGGGCCGCAGGGCCTCCTTCTGCCCCGGGACCCGCCGGCCCCTTCCACGTCCTGCAGGCGGAGGCGCGGGGGCGGGGTTTCATGCCACGCGGACCATGCAGCACCCACTGTCTGACCCGTCCTTACGCACATGCTGCGCTTTTCAGGTTCTTGGCAGCACTTTCTGGAGCAATGTGAGACAGTCGTCTGCTGCCATGTGATAAACTGACCCACGACACTTCGCTCCTGACGCCCTGGTCGGCTGGAGAGGACGCGGTGCCCGCTCGGTCTTCTGTGGCTCCGGGTGTGTCCCTCGGGTGTCACTCTGCCCCGCGGCTGGACACCCCAGGGTGGCATTGATCACGGGCCAGGGGCGCCCGGGGGGCTCCGTGGGTGAAGCATCCGCCGTGAGCTCAGGCCGTGATCCTGGGGTCCTGGGATCGAGTCCTGCATTGGGCTCCCTGCTCAGGGGGGAGCCTGCTTCTCCGTCTCCCTCTGCTAGTCCCCCCTCCACTCCTGCTCTCTCTCTTTCTCTCAAACATATAAATAAAATCTTAAAAAAAAAATCACATGCCAGTCAGTTGGCAGCCGTCTGCCAGGAGAAGGGGCCTGGCCACCCGCCGGTCCCGAGCGCGACCACGTTTCTCCCGTGCCGGTTGCAGTTCTAGCAGGAGGGAGAGGAGGCGAGGCTTGAGGGGCGGGCGGCGGGCAGGTGTCCGTGTCCCGCGGGCCAGTGGGGGCTGATGGTCAGTCCCGGGGGGGGGGGGTGACGGCAGACTTCCCCAAGGGCACGGCCGCCGCGGCGAAGCGGGGAGAAAGCCGGAGGTTCTTGTCGCCGCAGCATCCGCAGGAACGCGGCTCGCCGTCAGCGTCCCGCAAGCGAGGCTCTGGCCATTCGGGTAGTTCCAGCTAAACACTCCGTGGGTGAATTTTGGCGTAAATACGATACTTAAAAATCGCTAATTTTTCCTCCATTAAAAGGTGAGTTTTTCCCCTAAGAGGGTGGTTCTCCTGTGTCAGCATCACGGGGGGATCGACATCTGTCCCCCCTTCCTGCGCCCTAGGCTCTGCTCCTCCGGCGTCCAGGCTGTGAATCCTCCGCCCGCCCGCAGGCGCGGCCGTGCTCCTGGCCGTGCTCGTAGCCTGGCTCCTCACGTTAATAATTAAGGAAACAAGACGTAAATTTCCGATATTGTGACAAAGTGGCTGCTGTTCCCTGGAGGAGCCCTCCCCCGCCCCTAGGGGAAACGCGTGGCATTAAAGGCCGCAGACCCCTCTCCGCATCTGGAGCGGCCCCCGCCCCCTGCGGTCAGGGGTCAGGGGTGCCTTCCCCGGGGCGCCTGCCTGCTCTCCCGCCACTCCGCCGTCCCCACCCTCCCATGCTGCCGGCGACCTCCCCCGGGACCTCCCTGTACCTCTGCGGCCTTCCTCTTCCTCCCCCAGAGCACCCGTCTTCCCGCCTCCCCGGCTCCCGCCCCTGGATGCTGCGCCCCGGCGTCCCCGCTCCAGGCTCCAAGCCACGGCCCGGGGTTCAGCTGCGACACCTGCCCTGGGCCCCCGGGCCGGCCGCGAGCAGGATGCGGGCCAGTGAAAGTCGCCCCGTTTCTTCGATGGCCACACTTCTCGTGCGCCTCCTCGCTCCATCGGGGGCTGCCAGGGCTGCTCGGAATGATTTTCCGTCAAGACTTGAAAGAAATCACTCCGTCATCTCCCAAAATCGGAACTCACAGGGGGGCTTGTTCCCGTTAGTGTGACTTCCTCAGGGGCCCGAGTCGGCGGTTTTTCTGGAAAAGCGCGGTCATAACGTCGCACTTGTCTTCGGCATCCAGCGATTTCCTAATGATGTCTGCGGAACATTCCGTGAGCCTTTCGGTAGAAGGATTCGTGTTCTTCTCTACCTCTGGAGAATTCTCTTATTCGCACACAGACACGCGGTCACACGCGTGCTCCTGTAGGTCGCACGTTCCGTCTTCATGTCACGCTACACGTTATGCTGCATGTTATGCGTCATCCATCACGTGTCACGCGTCTCAGGCGTATTAACCGTGCTACGGTGGGCGATGCCTGCTGCGGTAGCGGACACACATCATCCCGTGGAGTGGGACGGTGTGCGCGGGTGTCCGGGGCGCCCGTCCCGGGGCTGCCAGCAGTCAGGCCTCAGGCTTCCTCGTCTCTTCTTTTCTCGATTTTCTGCCTCTTTGACTTTTTCCCACGTTCCGGGAGACCTCCTTGTCTTTGTTTTCCAAATCCCGTGAAGCTTGAGAACGCGAGCGTGCAGCTCCCGGAGCGTCTCTGCCGTCCCGGAGCAGGTGCGCTGGCTCCGCACCCTTGGCCCCTGTCCCCGGGGTGCCCGCGGCGTCGGTGGGACCTGCTGCTTTCACGGGCAGCTCTGGCCACCGTCCGGATCTCCTGGGGGACTCTTCTCTTGGATCTTCTGGTCTCTCTTACCTGTGGCCTGTCCACCCCCCGCCTTGTCCGCACGGCCATTCCTCCCAAGTCAAGGAGAGATCCTGGGCCACCGTGCGGGGTCGGGTGTGCGTGGGAGCAGCGGAGCAGAGCCTTTCAGGCCTCAGCAGTGACCCGCCTGCTGCACCCTCGAGGGGAGCTCCCCAGCCGGCTCCTGTGTGCTTCTCCTTCCCGAAACCTGTGACATCCATCACCTGCTATGGCCCCTACGCTCGCCCCCACCCGGGCTCGTCTCCTTTCTGGCTCTTTCATGTTGGTGTCAGGAGGTGCCCCCACCATCTAGACGCTTCAGATGGACTAAACTCCATCCAGGTGGGACTGTGCTGTGCTCCGTGTCACCTCCCCACACCTCGCCCTGGGCCTGGCCTCCGGGGTGGACGCACACTTGTGCATTCGGTCACTCATTCATTTGTCCATCCGTCCTTCTCTCTTTTTCTAAAAATTTTTTTAATTTTTATTTATTTATGATAGTCATACACAGAGAGAAAGAGAGGCAAAGACACAGGCAGAGGGAGAAGCAGGCTCCATGCCAAGAGCCCGATGTGGGATTCAATCCCGAGTCTCCAGGATCACGCCCTGGGCCAAAGGCAGGTGCTAAACTGCTGCGCCACCCAGGGATCCCTCTCTCTTTTTTTTTTAAGATTTTATTTATTTATCCATTAAGGACCCAGAGAGAGAGGCAGAGACACAGGCAGAGGGAGAAGCAGGCTCCATGCAGGGAGCCCGACGTGGGACTCGATCCCAGGACTCCGGGGTCATGCCCTGGGCCGAAGGTAGATGCTCAGCCGCTGAGCCACCCGGGCATCCCTGTCCATCCTTTCTTTAACCAGACATGTACTGAGCACTTACTGTATACCAGAGATTGTGCCAAGTTCTTGAGACTGTCCGTGTGTAGAAGAGCCAAGAGCCCCTGCTCTCCAGAAGCTTCCAGGTTAGCCAGAGGAGACAGATAGTAAGCCCAGTAAATCAGCTCCCTAAATGTGCTCCATCAATGAATGGATGGGAAAGTATCAGAGCAGCAGGAGGACAGTTCCTGAATTCCCGTGTGCCGGCCAGCAGAGGCAGGGCACAGATGTCTTCCCTGTCACACGGGCACTGCGGGTGGCCTGAGGCGAGCCCGCTCCGGGCACAGTCCATCTCAGAACGGGGTGCAGTGGGGGCTGCAGCAGGCGGCGGTCTGCCCCCAGAAGAAGGCCGTGCATCTCTGCACGGAATTAAAGACGGGGTTGGCGTGGTGTTGCTGGGCTCCCGGGACAGGCGTCCCAAGTTCTAGCGTCGTGTCCCTTCACAGGGACAGGGCAGCAGGGATGTCTGCAGAGGGGCCCTTCCCCTCAACTCCGTGCCTGACCCCGCCTGACCTGGGTCTGTCCGGGTGGGGTGCTGGCCTCCGTGTCCTGGGAGGTTTGACGAGGACCGCCCGTGCCGGGGGCCGTGGGGAGCCCCCCCAGGGGGGGGCGGGGGCCTGACTCTGACCCCAGTTGTCAGGGTCTCTGCAGGTTGGGGAGAAGCCGCAGCCCCTGTTGTGCAGGAGCCTGGGCGGGAAAGCAAGCGGAGAGATCCGAGGAGCTGGAAGGCCTGTCTCCCGGTGTGCTTGGCACAGGTGCTCAGGGTCCCCAAGGTGCGCCCTGTCCGATGCCTCTGCTGTGCTGTCCCGACCCCGGGGGACTCTTCCTTTCAGCACGTGGGGTTCGGGGTCTCTGGAGCGTTCCCAGCCCTGCAGACGCAAATCACCGAGCGTGGGGTTTGGGAAAGGCGTCTGATTATCACCAAACTTGTTTCCCGTCTTTGACCACAGTCAAATCTGCAAAGATGCTTTCTTTCGAGGTAGTAAATAAATAAGATAACAAGGGGATGTACCCTTTGTCTGACATGCTTTTATTTTTAGGAGATAAGACGTATGTTGACATTTAATTCTCATCATTAATCTGGGCGTTGCACAATGTCTTATGCGGCAGGTTTTCTCCTATTGGCGTTATCTTTGGTTCCCATATCAGCAAATCATTTTGGGGCCGTTCTCTTTTCTTTCTTTTCTTTTCTTTTCTTTTCTTTTCTTTTCTTTTCTTTTCTTTTCTTTTCTTTTCTTTTCTTTTTCTTTCTTTTCTATTCTGATAAAGGCTGCGTTCAAGTGCAGGCATGGAATTAGACCTTCAGAAAGTCAGCTGCAGATGCGACTTCTGTTTCCGGGTGGGGGTGAAGGGGCTCAGCTCTGCTGCCTTATATCCCGGCTTCTTGGCGTTTGGCAGCCGCTTGCAGACGGCCCGTAGGGGAAGGGGCTCTGTTTGGTTTACAGCAGATGAAAAGGCACATGTGCTACTTTCATGCCCTCAGAGTCCACGTATGCGGCAGGCCGGGAGGTTCGGGGCGGCAGGTGCATGGGCCTGCTGCGGGGTTTTCACCGGGGGGCACCCTGGTGACCGGTGCTGCCGGGCTGGGCCGAGGCTGCAGCCAGACCCCCACCCTCCGGCCCTGCCACCCAGCCTTCCTGATGAGGAGACGGTGGCCCGTCCGGGGGCAGCTCCCAGGC
This sequence comes from Canis lupus familiaris, assembly GCF_011100685.1. NCBI lineage: Eukaryota > Metazoa > Chordata > Mammalia > Carnivora > Canidae > Canis > Canis lupus. Next base: position 39,962,282 of record NC_049249.1, on the reverse strand, counting down.
CCCGCCAGCACGCAGCCGCCAGAACTTCTGGAACCATCTTTACAAGCCTCCCCAGCGCGTGCTCCTGGTCAACGTCCTTGCTCTCCTTGCTGGAGCTAACGCTGCAGGGTTGCAAAGAGAGGTGTGCTTTCTGTTTCGCAGAATCTTGGAATCCTCGAGCGGAGGCCAGGGATCACGGATACCAAGAAAGGCTCCACATAGGAATCCATGTAACTTCCAGAAAGCCTGTCTCGTGGATGAGACAGTGGCCGTCCACGGGCTAAAGCCCTACTCGCTGTCCTTGCCCGCAGCACCAGGGCGGCCGAGAGGGAACCGTCCACATCAAGGAATTTGTAACGACGGCGGTTCGTGGATTCGTATCAAACTAACTGGGGGGCATGAGGTGCTCACTCCCCTGCCTCAGGACTTTCCCCTCGGAGTCCCCGCTCCTGCAGACTCTTGACACAGACTCGGTGCTCAGTGTCCTCACCCCCGGGGAGCCAACGGCTGTGATCCAAGGTGGGGCAACAGCTGATGAAGATTTACCGCCCCTCTACCCGGTGGGGATGGCCGTGACTGAATAGTCGTCATGTTTAACGACAAATGGGCTGGATGCTGTGGCAGGGGAACGCAGAAAGGTGCGTCTCAAAGCAGAGCTGACTTCCTGGGGCCGTGACATCGCGTGCTCCTTTTCACGGCGAGGCCGACGTCTACGGCCGACTACCGAACGGCTGTTTTAATTAAGTTGTTTGACTCAACGGCAGTGATGACTAAGTTCCTGAGAAGCTTTTCTAATGGTCTTTGTGGCTGAGTCATAGATGGAGGAGTGTGACCTTGTACAGTCAGACATCGAGGACCACTCACCAGGCCAGGGGTAATAAGGTAGAAAAGCCGGGGTTTGCACACAAAAGCGAGACACGTGGTATCTTGGGACACGGAGGGTGGAAGAAGCATCCTGGCATTTGGGGTTTAATGAGGCATTGCAGGGAGATGCACCGCCTGGGCCGAGCACCTGGGGAACCTGCCTGCGATGACATGTTCACATGTTCGTGCTGTGCCTTCTGTACGGTTCCTTAATTCAGAAACGATTTCCTAGAGATTTATCTGTTATTCTAAAGTAATAGGCAAGCACGTTTTCACGTTATAAGGCTCATACAGAGCACAGGTGCACAGAGCAAGACGTCACAGCTTTGGCCTCGCGTCTGCCTTTCATGGTCCCTCCAGAGCTTCTGCGAACGTGCGCGGGCCTGGTCAGTGTTATTCTACAAGCGTTTTGTTTTTTTGTTTTTTTGTTTTTTTTTTTTAAATTGTGGTGAGGACACGTAGCGTGAGATCCACCCACCGACGTGCTGTCACACGTACAACGCAGCGCCGCTCGCTACGGGCATCACGCGGTGCCGCAGAGCTCTGGAGCTGGGTGTCTTCCACAACCGAAACCTCATATCCGTTGAGCGTCTCCGGGTGTCCCCGAACCCCAAGCCCCTGGAGACGACCCTTCTCTCTGCTTCCGTGATGTGACCGTGTCGGATAGCTCATGGCGGGGGACTCAGGCAGCGTTTGTCCCTCGGTGACTGGCTTCTCTTATATGATGTAACGTCCCCCAAGCTCATCCTTGTCATCTCGGATGGCCGGACCCTCTTCTTCGTGAGGCCGAATGGTGCCCCGTTGTGTGGACCTGCCAGGCTGGCTCAGTCCGTCCCCCTGTGAAGGCACATCTAGGTGGTTTCTGGGTCTTGGCTGCAAGCAAATACGAGAGCAGACATCTCAAGATCCTGGCTTCAGTTCCTCGGCGCCCACGCGGACCCACAGGTAGGACGGCCAGAAGACATGGGAACTTGAGCTGTTCACTGGGGAGAGACCCCCACACGTCTGTGTGCATCACCGCACCATCGCACGTTCCTGCCAACGGGGCGCGAGGATTTCCATGTTTCCGCATCCCCAGCGGCGCCGATGGTCCTGCTTCTCCGGGAACAGCCGCCCCCGCAGGGGAGAGATGCTGGCCCGTGATCTCGACTTCCCAGATGACCCGTGACAAGCGTACGTCGTCCCCCGCCTGCGGGCCCTTTGTGGGGCTTCTTTGGAGAAATGTCCTTTCAAGTCCTTTGCCTACTTTTTAAATTAAGTCGGTTGTTCGTTTGTTCAGCCCTCGAGTTGTAGGACTTCCTTGTGTACTCTGGATATTAATCTCTTAACGTGTGGTTTGCAAATATTTTCTCCACTCCATGGATTGCTTTTCCAATGAATTCAATCCACTAATTGAAATTAATACATTTAATTTAATTTAATTCAATTCAGTGGCTCCTGTTGACTGCTTCCTTCGCCGAAGGGTTCTCTCTCTTTGTGCTTCGTTGCTTGTGTTTTTGGTATCAGATCCAAACACCATTGCCAAGACCAGTGGCAGGAAGCTCTTTCTCTGTTTCCTTAAGGTCGTTTTATGGTTTCGGGTATTGTATTGAAATTTCTCATCCGTTTCCAGTTGACTTCTGTGTATGGGTGACATGGGTGTCTGACTCACTCTTGCCCACGGGGTGTGGGCGGTTTTCCGGAGTCTGGAAGGGACCACACTGGAAACTGTGAAAGTCGGTGAAGGAAATGAAAGAAGCAAATAAATGGAAAGACGTTGGTGTCCACAGACTGGAAGATGTTTATTGCTGAAATCACCATGGACCCTAAGGGATCTACAGATTCAGTGCTGTATTCATCAAAATCCCAATGAAATATATATATATATTTTTTTACAGAAATAGAAACAATTACTAAAATGCATAGGGAGCCACAGAAGTCCCTGAATGGCCCCAGCAGGCTTGAGAAAGAACAAAACCAGGGGCTTCAGAACACACCCCAGGGCAGCCAGGGTGGCTCAGTGGTTGAGCATCTGCCTTTGACCTAGGGTGTGACCCCAGGGTCCTGGGATCAAGTCCCACGTCAGACTTCCTGCAGGGAGCCTGCTTCTCCCTCTGCCTGTGTCTCTGCTTCTCTCTCTGTGTCTTTCATGAATGAATAAAATCTTTTAAAAAAAATAATAGAACACACTGCAAAGCGACGGTCATAGGAACAGTGTGGTCCTGGTGTGAGGACAGCCGTAGAGGGGGGTGGAAGGGAGAGGAGTAAACCTGCAGTACGGAGCTGATGGCAGCACGGCGCCGGGAGCACGCGGTGGGGAAGCGATAGGTTCCAGGACGATGGATGTCTACCATAGTCCCTTTTACTGGGACGGCTCCATAGGGTGCACGCGGACCTCCTGGTTCTGCTAACGCGCCCCGGAGCGCTGTCTGATCGGAGCCACCGTGATTCGCTGGCCTGTTGGCATCGTCTTTCGGTGCCGATCGTTGCAAACAAGGTGCTCGCGTCTCTGCTTGCGTGGCTGTCTTTTTTTTTTTTTTTTAATTTATTTATGATAGTCACACAGAGAGAGAGAGAGAGAGAGATAGGCAGAGACACAAGGTAGAGGGAGAAGCAGGCTCCATGCAGGGATCCCGATGTGGGATTCGATCCCGGGTCTCCAGGATCGCGCCCTGGGCCAAAGGCAGGCGCTAAACCGCTGCGCCACCCAGGGATCCCCTTGCGTGGCTGTCTTTAGGATGGCCTCCCCGGGGCTGGAATTGCTGGGCCAAAAGCTAAGTGCTTCTTTTTCTTACGGATTTTATTTACCTATTTATTTGACAGAGAGAGAGAGAGAGGGAGAGAGACAGAGCGAGCACAAGCAAGGGGAGCTACAGGTGGAGGGAGAGGGAGAAGCAGGCTCCCCACCGAGCAGGGAGCCTGACACGGGGCTCGAGATCATGACCTGAGCTGAAGGCCGGGTGTTCGCCAGCAGAGCCACCCAGTCGCCCCAAGCTAAGCGCTTTTTTAATTTTTACTTTAAAGTAATGCTGCCCAGCAGCCTCCCAGAAGGCCCCTCCGTCCTCTGCCCCTTTACGAGGGTCGTCATCGCTGAAATTCTTTCGGAGAGCAACTCTGCTTGTCTGCTTGGTCCAGGGGCCCCTGTAGGCGTGGGGGTTGTCACAGGTGCTGGGGTAGGAGCCGACCTCGGTGCCACCGCGGCCCCTGCCACAGGGACGGGAGCACCTGCTGCTCACTGACCCCACTGACCCGCCCCCGACGGGAAGTGGCCACGTCCCCCGGACGCCCGCTCTCCTTACAGAGCCGTCCCCGCGCTGGGAAGCAGGGCCTCCAGCGGACCTCCAGGCGGCTCTGCTGACCCCTGGAGCCATCCTAGTTTTCTCTGAACTTTCCCATAAAAGATTTTAATAATTTTGCTCCGTAGTCTTCGCGTTTCATCCGCCACTTTAACAACGGTGTGCCTAACAGCCCGTGATAGACTGCAAACAAACATTACTTATCATAGCAAACATTCATGAAATGACATTTGTAAAATTAGCTTCTCCTGCTCCGGAGTACTTTGCCGACAGTGTGGAAGGTGGCTGGGGTCCCCGAGGAGCAACGGATCGGGGTGGATTGGAACAGGAAGCAATCAAAACAGAAACACCTGATGGTCGGCCTTTGAGAGTTTTTAAGGAATTAAGTGCTTTCCTAAATGCTCAACGAAAATTAAAACGACAGATCGTCTTTCCACTGCAATATGTATTTCAAAGTTTCAAAACGCATTTTCACGTAGCATTAAAAATGGATTCTAAAATGGCATAAAAACCAGGGCCAGTGGGAGAAAAATGTGTAGACATAAAATCACTAGGAAACTGTACAAATGAGGGACGCCTCGGTGGCTCCGCGGTTGAGCACCGCCTTCAGCCCCGGGCGTGACCCCGGGGTCCCGGGATCGAGTCCCACGTTGGGCTCCCTGCATGGAGCCTGCTTCTCCCTCTGCCTGTGTCTCTGCCTCTCTCTCTGTGTTTCTCATGAATAAATAAATCAGTAATCTTAAAAAAAATAAGAAACTGGGATCCCTGGGTGGCGCAGCGGTTTGGTGCCTGCCTTTGACCCAGGGCGTGATCCTGGAGACCTGGGATCGAGTCCCACGTCGGGCTCCCGGTGCATGGAGCCTGCTTCTCCCTCTGCCTGCGTCTCTGCCTCTCTCTCTCTCTCTCTCTGTGACTATCATAAATAAAAATTTTAAAAAAAGGAACTGTACAAATGAAAGGAAAACATTACAAAAAGATATGGGAGATGCATACTTTCCTAAGCATCTGTGTGCACATATATGTATATACACACACACGATACACACGGGCATGTCAACATGAGCTCTTATTTCGAAAAACATAGTCCAGTGGATAAAGGGACCGAGACTAGAGATATATGAGTTAATAAAAACACAGGATCACTGTAACTTTCCTAATAATTAAAAATGGAGCGTGTAGCAGTGAGAGCTCCGTGTTCTGCTACATACTTTCCGCCTCCTTCCCCCACGAGGGCTGGCTCTCTGCTCCAGACCTGGAACGGGGGTGCGGATGCTGCTTTTATCAAAATAAAGTATCTTTTGGAAAACAAGGGCGGGGGGTCCAGGGGGGGACTCGTGTCATTCGCCTTGTGCGTGCTGATGGCTGCTGACCGGACAGTTTTCCTCGGGGAATCCAGTCTCGGGAGAAAGGGAACTGACTCGAGCAGAGCTATTTGTGATTTCCAAACCGGTCAGCACCTGACATCTCGCAGAGCGCGTCTGTACATCCTCCTCCGAAGTAAGTCTTCTCTGCGGCCTTTCCCGAGAGCCACTGGCGAGGCCGCCCGCACGCGGCATGTTCAGAGGCAGAGGCGAGATGGGCGAGGACATTTCCCCGAGACGAGTCTCACGCCCCGGCCACCATCTCTGGAGCCCGAGGGAGGACACCGGCGCGACAGCAGGCGCGGACGGGGACTCGGCAGGCGTCCTCCGCGGCAGCTCCGGGCAAAGGGCTTTCCAGGCACGCAGGCGCTTCCCTCATGGCCGTTTTCTGAATGCTGCAATTTGAAGGAGAAAGACCAAAAACTACTTTTAAACTTATTGCAGGATTCATCAATCCCTCTAACTTATTTGTTTATGTATTTTTTTGTGAACAAAAAACAGGCTGTGGACCAAAGCACATGCGGTCAGTGCAGCGTGTGGCTTCCCCCGAGCCCTCCGGGGAGGCACAGGTGTGCATGTGCAAGGGCCAGGTATGCGGGCACACCAGCGATCCCTCCCCCCTATGGGGCCGCAGACAGACCGTGGTGGCAGGAGCGACATGCGTCCGTGGTCGTCCACCTAGGTCAGCTGGGCAGCGGCTCCAGGTCACCACGGTCTTGGCGGGCGGTCGTAGGACCCGATGGCCCCGTATGGACTGACAGGTGATGGCCTTGCGGGTCGCGGGCCGGGGTGGGGGGTGCAGAGGAGTGAGCAGGGGCCACCTCAACGAGCAGCATCGTGGCCACGGTGGCTTAGGGTGGAAGCTCTGCAGCCAGGGTCCAGCAGACCCAGGAGTGGCTGAGGCCCGCCCGGCTCCGGGGGCACAAGGCCCGGCGGCTCGCCTCTAACGTGATTGCAGTGACATTGGCCTCGGAGGGCGCGGCTGCACATGGATGCACGTGTGCCTGTCACACGGGAGCGCCACTGCCCGACTTACGTTGAGGTTGCACGGATCGCAGCGTGGCTGTCACCCAAGGGGCGCGGGGTAGACTGACATCTCACGACTGTCCGGAGCGCCCAGCGCCAAGCACGCTGACATCAGCGTGGCCTCCCACGGGCCGCCCCAGATCGATGGTGACCCCGGCCGGGGCCGCTTGCCTCCCACCCCCGAGCGCTCGCCCGCAGCCTCTCCTGGTCCATGCGGCCTGAGGCTCGTGCCGCCTGCCGCCCTCTGGGCCTGACCCTCGAGTGACAGCACCTGCCTATGTGGTTCTCAGGCCGAATCCCAATCTTCTAAAGCTTTAGGGCTGCCCCACGCCGTGGCCCTGCACCCGCTCCCAGCGGTGGCCCCCTGCGGTGGCTCGCTGCTCCCTGGGAACTGGCTGCGTGTGCCTGGCGGGAGCCCCCTCCGCGGCCTGGGATCCCGTGTCCCTCCCAGCAGCTCACGGAGCTCTGTCCCCGAGCTGTGCCCTGAGTGCGGGTCCTGGGGACGGCCGACAGCCGAGGAATAGCCCGAGGCCGGCATCTGAGCAGCGCTGGGGGGGCCAGCACGCCGAGGGCTCCCCCAGGCCCCGGGGGCCCCACTGAGAATGGGGTAGGGACACACCCGGCTGGGAGGTCGTGCTGCTTACAGGACGTCCTGTTTGCTGAGCGGCAGTCCTGGAGGGGGGAGGCCTTTATCCTTCTGTTGTTGAACGATCAGCGCTGAATGAACCGTCGGTCACGCGTGGTGCTTGGTGGTTGCGGCTGAGCCATCCCGCCCGAGTGGGGGGCTGCGCCGTGGCCGCGGCTTCAGGGGCAGGACGGGTGCAGGCGATCCTCAGGGAGGCAGAGCCAGGTGCTGGGGAGCAGGATGGGCGGCAAGCAGATGGGGAGCTGCCTGGGGCCGGGGTGTTCGCGTGGTCTGGGCGTGGCGGGGCGGTGGGGGGCAGTTTTATCCAGGTCAGACAGTGCTCCCGCTCCGCGCACCTCACGCTTCCGTGCCCTGGGGGCTCCCCCCGCGGACTTCATTAAGATGCAGCTTCCGATTCAGCAGGTGTGTGCGGCCCGGGCGTCTGCATTCCTGGCACAGCGTCCCTGTCGGGAGGTGCGGGGACCACCCAGCCACGGCGCCCACTGTTTGCATCGGGCTTAGTGGGGCTGAAATCAGGGAAGGCACAGGTCAGCTCAGTGCCCTGTACAAACGGGTGAGGTTTTCCTTCAACATGTATTTTAATATTAACAATTAGAATTTCAAATGGCCTGTGAAAGTGAAGGTCAAGCTTTAAACGTGTAGATGCAGGGATGCCCGGGGGCTCAGTGGTTGAGCGTCTGCCTTCGGCTCAGGGCGTGACCCCGGGGTCCTGGGTTCGAGTCCTGCGTCGGGCTCCCTGCATGGAGCCTGCTTCTCCCCCTGCCTGTGTCTCTGCCTCTCTCTCTGGGTCTCATGAATAAATAAATAAAATCTTGAAAAAAATAACAATAAAAGTGTAGGTGCATATCATGCACATGCATGCTTAGACACACGCCGCACACACGTGCGTATGCACACACATCACACACGTCGTCTGCATGTGTGTCAGCCTTCTCTGGGGAAACGGAACCCACAGGATATGCAGGTACACCCACGTGTCTGTGTAACTAGGGAGGTACAGCCTGAGCTTATAGGATCATAATGGGATTTGGTAGAAGGAACTGGCTCCAGTATTAGAAGGAGGCTGTAAGCGGAGACTTAGCAGAGCCAGAGGCCGGGACCTCAGGCCTGAGACCCAGGAGCAGGTGCCCAGGGCGGGAGGTGGAGCCCTAGCTCCTTAGTCTGGCAGGCCTGAGTCAGACTCCCTCCAGCCCTTTGTCCGGGCCCTCGACCGATGGCACAGTGTCCATGCACTGGGAGGGACTTCTTCACTCAGTCCACGGGCGCAAAGGCTAACCACGTCTGGAGCACCCCGGCTGACACACCGGGGCAGCGTGCGGTCACGCACCTGGGCACCTCACGGCCCAGTCAGGGTCACACAGTCCCTGTTGCAAGTGTAGACATAAAACTGGGAAAGTAGAAACGTACGCATGACAGGTCCGATGCTCTTACAGGATGTCTTACGAAGGTGTCTTCAGCCGCAGAACTCCCTGGCGACTTTCCCAGGCTGTGCCGGTCTCTATCGGCGTGTCCAGGACGCGTGCGCTGATGCACTGAGGAGTCACCCCCCCCCCCCCCCCCCCCCGTGAACCCGAGTGCCGCCTTCTGCGCTAGGCCGTGCACTTGCGGGAGTGTGGACGGGGCCCCGTGCACGCAGGCAGGTGTGTGCTCTCCTGGCCGGGGCGTGTCCCCATCACTCTGCTCTCCGGCGCGGCGGGACGGCCCGCGCGGTTGGGGCGCCGGCTCCCTGGGATGGCGGTCGTCTACCCGCTACACCGTGCTCACGCCGGAGTCTGCTGGCCGGCGGTTCATCGTGCGGAGCAGCCTGGCGAGGTCGTGGGCTGCCCGTGACTGTCCTCCCCTCTGCTTCAGAGACGCCTTGGGGCCCAGGGCCGGTCTGGGTGGGGAGGGGAGAAAACCACTTCCCTGTCCCCGCAAAGGGCAGCGGCGGGGAGGGTGGAGCTGCAGGGAGGTGCAGCCACGACCTTCCGAAGACAGGCTGCCCCGAGGGGAGCTTTCTCAGGCCATCCCTTGATTCCCGATCACCGGCTTCCCCACCACAGCGGAGCCGTATGTATCGTGGGTTACTCGGGGGTTTCCCTCACCTCCCAGAATCGGAAGTTGATGAGTGTGCCAAGGAGCGGCTGGCATTGTCCCTAACGCCTCTTAACCTTTATGGCTACGGTGACCTTCACTCGGGAGTCGTGAGGTTGAACAGCCTTGCTGCCGTCGGGTGCATGTCGGCGGTTGGGCAGTCGGCGCTGAGGGAAACGAAACACAGGGGGACGTCGTCGACGAGCAAGACTTGCTCTTCTCAGAGATCTTGATATGACACGTGAAGGCATTTAACTCCCCCCGTCCATCCATCCATTCAGAAGGAAATAAAAAATATAAAAGGGGATTCTGAAGGAAGCATGAGCTCTGCAGGTAGGTCATGCTGGAGGAGCGGGGCCCCGTGGTGCTTGCGACCCCAGGCCGGGCCCCGTGATGTCTGCAACCCCAGGCCGGGCTTTGTGGTATCTGAGACCCCAGGGCAGGCCCCGTGGTGCCTGTGACCCCAGGGCAGCCCCCCCCCCCCCCCCCCCCCGCCGCTGACTGCAACCCAAGGGCTAAACCCACAAGGAGTGAGTCCCTTTTCTGCATTCCAAGGCACGTGGAGGCCGTCCCGGTTCATGCTCCTGGGGTGTCCCCGAGAAGCACAGGCTGGCTGGGGGCTGGGCAGGAGACTCACAGCCTCACCAGGCCGGTGAGATGGGGTGTCAGGGTGCGGGGACCTGGGAAGACCGGGGAGCAGGAGGGCGTGCTGGCGGCAGCCGACAGGACCGTCCAGGAGCAAGCAGGGCCCCAGCCTGGCCCGTCCGGGTCACCGTGGGGCGCTGACTTGAAAGACGACAGCTCCGGTTAACCCAAGATGCCACACGGAACCACGAAGAGTTCCCCTTTCTGCTTAGTAACGGGGAGATAAAGAACATTATTTATAAGCGATCAATATTTTAATGAACACGAGCGTCCTCTCTTTTGAAAGATCACAGCGTGGGCCTCAGACGTGTGCTCCCATCCGTTCTTGCTTTGGGTCCCCGGCGGCCGATCGAGGGGGGCAGCCAGCTGGCCGATGCAGCGCCAGGGCTGCTCTGCTGGTGAGGCCGAGCTGTGCGGTCAGCTCCAGGAAGCTCACGGAGGTTCCTGACTGCGCGTGGCCCCAGCCTCCATCCTTCCTCCGGAGCCTGAGCCGGGGGCTCAGGGGGATCCATGGAGGTGTTGCACATTTCAGGGGTGCATCGGGCCGGCCTGTGTGGGGTTGGGGGGCTACCCCGTCCTGCATGGGTGGAGGGAAGGGCTGCGTCCTCCTCCAACCCCATCCAAGACCCCACAACAGGGAGATGGAGGCCACCTGGGACGAGGCAAAGCCTGAGGCCTGTGGGTGGGCCGTGACCCCGTCCACCGCTGCCCACACCCCCTGGCCCACCTAACCATGTGGCAGCCCCGAGGCCAGCCGGGCGGGGTTTCCCGAGACCACCCGTGCAGACTTAGGGTCGGCAGCCCTCCGTGGGAGCAGGGGCGCTGCATCTCCAAGCCCGGCGAGCTCCCTTCCCGTGGGCAGTGGCCACACCCACAGAAAGTTCTGGAGAACAGGCCTCCGAATGGAGAGCTGCAGTCTGCAGGGGCTCTGAGGCCCGAGGGCCAGGCCCCTTCTCCGCATTGCTGTCGTGAGGAGACCAGAGGCAGAGGACACACCTGGACAGCAGGTGAACACCTGGGAGGTCGGGCTCATCCTTCCTGCCAGGAGCCCACCAGCCGGGCGCAGCGGCCGCCACCCCGGGGAGCGACACAGGCCCGCGGGGTGAGAACCCCCACATCCGGGTGCTTTTACTCTGAAGCAGGAAACCTGAGTCGTCCCCTCCAAGTTTTACGCGGACATTAAAACACAGCATTTTATCTGTCCATCTGCCCTTGGCAGGAGCAGGATTCATCTTTGTTCAAAACTGAACCTAGTTTTTGCTGCCTGGGCTTTAAAACTTATAAACCATAATTATTTCTGATTATATGTATTTACTATGTGGCTAATTTACCTTGAATGCCTTGAAATTGAATTTGTGGGATGTTTTTCTCTCTCTCACGCCAGCTGTCCCATTGATTATTTCCCACTTCCCTCGGTTGTCTGCTTAATAAGAGCACGCTTCAGTTCCCTGGCCGCCGAGCAGGAAACCTACTGCTGCTGAATGCTGATTTTCACGGGGATCATCCGAATTTTTATGGTTCTGAAGGAAATGTCGAAAACCCAGTCATTTCCCGGATTCCCCACTCCTCTGGAAAGGGGAGTCACCCGTTTGGGGGGCTGAGGGGGGGCTCTCTGGGGCGAGGAAGTATCAGGCCAGTTAGATGCGTGGGGAGAACTAGTAAGGGGTCCAGAGCGTGTTCCTCTGGGGTGTGAAACCTAAAGTCATTTCATCTCGTGGGATGATTTAAAAACGAAGTCATTAGTTTTGAGTCTGCATTTATGAGGCTGATTGCACTCAATTCTGGCCTCGTGCTGACTCCGTGTATCCTGGGGCGCGGAGGTCAGGGCGGCATCCTGTGAGGGGCCGGCGGGTGGCGTCGGGGATGTGCATCCATAGGGACGTGTGCTGCCTCAGCCTCTCAGCGACTTCGGGGGGACCCCTCCTAGCAGCCGTGGGATTTGGGGCTTCCCCGCGGATGTGCTGCTTTGGAGTCAGCGTTAAAGCACATCCCGGGTCTGAAAGGAACGTGCACCGGGTGCGTGCAGACAGCTCCAGGGCAGAGGCAGCCTCTGAGCTGGTGTCCTGAGGTCATGACATCAAAACCGGGAGGAAAGCCTGTTTCCCCCTTTCCGCGTGTGGGGAGGGCACTGTGCTCTGCAGAGGCAGGACCTCCACGGACATCCTCCTGGCGATCCCGCCTGTAGCACAGCGTTTAGGGTCTGGGGCCTCAGGGAGCCGGTTACCGGGGACCCCACGGCCAGGGGCCTGCTCTCCGGGCTTTGCCGTCTGACGTTGGCGTCTGGGCGTCGTTCGGCCTGTCACAGAGGAGCCTATCAGACTGCAGCCGTGTTTCCTCCAAGAAGCGAGCGAGCGAGGGGCACGATGTCGAAGGAGGTGCAAGCTCTAGTGTTGGGGGGATTACGTGCTGCCAGCCGCCCTCCCGGCAAGCGCTGCGGGTTCCAGAGCCTCACTGTGCCCGTCTGTGAAATGGGGTGACACGCAGACTCCTCCTCCGGGGGACACGTCGAAGTGCTTGGCGCATGGCGGGCACACGACGCGGAGCGGTGCCCATTACCAACCCCGAATTATCCCATAACCATGAGCCAGTGTCCCTTACTGTACCCAGCGCACCCGAAGTTCAGATGCTCTAATTAGAGCAGAAACTATGTTTTATCAAGGTTTGAACCTGCAGAGGTTCCTTCCTGCGATTTCCACACCTGCTGTGCTTCCCTGGGTTCCGCCTGAGAGACCTGGGGGCAGAGAGACGACCAGGCCCTGGGGAGGTGCCCGGTGCTCTCAGGTGTGTCTCAGACACAAGGCTCGGATGACCTAGCGCGGGGCGCTGACCTCGTCGCACCCAGAACGGTGGGCACAAGGGGCTTCCCTGGGGCTTGCAGATGAGCTCCTGGGGAGCACTGGGGTGGCGTTTGCAGGAGCTGGGGAGGTCGCAGGACCCAGCAGATGATGGGAAGGACCCCCGAGATGCCTTGTGTCCTCTGTAAAGCCCTGAATGGGCTCAGACTGCCCTCCCCACCCCAGGTGGGAGCAGGACGGAGAGGACCAGGGGGCAGCCAGGGCTCGGCCGGTGTGCTGCCTGGGGCAGGGCTGGTGCTCAGCGTGAGGAGCCTGGCGCCTCAGGGAGCTGGTTACAGCGGGTCCTGGCGAGGAGTGGGCGCGGGGAACAGGGCCTCAGAGATTCCCCAGGGGGACGAGGGGGACTGACCCGGAGCTTGAAGCAGACCTGCCGGCTGATGGGCCCCGAAGATGCTTTCCGAGGCCGGTCCACGTGGACAGAGCCCGGAGAGCCTGGGGGTGGGGGTGGGGGGTCTGATAGATCAGCGGGGAGAGCAAGGTTTGTCTGGTGGGCAGACTCCCGGTGGGAGCCAGAGGAGCCGGGGCACAGGCTCTGCACACAGCGCCTGACCTTTCAGGAAGGTTCGCTGGGAAAAAAGTTCATCGAGGGGTAACTAGACCCCAGCTGGCTCGGAACCAGGCGTGTCAGCGTGTGTGCGTCCGAGTCTGTGCACGCGAGGGTGAGCACGCACGTCCTTTGTTTTGTTTCATTTCTGTAGCTGTCAGTTTTTGAGGTAAAAGACACCGGGGTACGTTTATACCCTAAGAGAAAAGAGCCAACGGACAGGAAGGCAGTGCCTGGGAAGGGTGGACTCCAGAGCATCGGAGCCCATCACGGCGGGCTTTGCTCCGTCCTCCCTGGGGCGAAGCGAGGCTCAGCTGCGGGGCTGGCGGGCGCCCTTCGTGGCGAGACGGCCCCTGGCCCCCGTGTGCCTCGACGGGTCTCCGCTGTGCGGGATGCGGCCCAGCTGGCTGTAGGCCTCATCTCCCGTGGGGCGTCCCGACGATGGAGGCCGGACGCTGCAGGCCTGACCAGGGACGTGGCCCGAGGCCCGGGAGCTGCACACGGAGCATCTGCAGGGCGTCTCCCGTGACCCACCCACAGGCCCTGAGTCGGGAAGGGGCCTTGTCCAGCCTCGTCTCCTCCCGTGAGAGGGGTCAGCGGGGACAAGGTCTGAAGGCCCGTGTGACACGCCGGGGGGCACCGCAGCCTGAGCCCAGCGCTCCCCATTAGCACGGCCCCATCACGGCCCTTTGCAAAGGTCCGCTGTGCTGAATAAACCACCTGAACATCTAGAACTTTCTCTGCTCTCATCAGGGAGTCTCGGCACCGGAGCTCCCACCCACGCCGTGCGGGGGCTTCTGATTCAGGCGGAGACAGTGCAGCGAGCTCCTTTCCTGCCAGTGGAGCCGCGCGCCTTTCTCAGGATGCTGAACTCCGCGTGAAGGAGCAACGCGTGTTCAGGCTCCCGGGCCGCGAGGGGGGCACTGAGTCCTACCTGGAGAGCAGACGGAGCGCGGGCCGAGCCATCGCCGTCCCAACAAGGATACTGGCTGTGATCGTCCTGAAGCGTTTGTGGGGTTTGGACACCCGGGGTGCCTGGATGGCATCACTAATTCATTCCTCTGATGAGTCGTCACACTTGCCAAACTCACACTGGAAACAGCCCTCTTAATGGCCTGGAACCCGTACGGCCGTTTCCCAGTCACTGCCTCAGATGTTACACGGTCGTGGTCCAGGCCGGGCGAGGTTCTCTCGCCATCTGGGGCTGTTGAGGACTGAGGCACGGGCGTTCGTCCCCGGCGTGCTGTAGGACGTGGGCACAAACGGGGACACCCCCAAGCACGGTGGGCCCTGTCCACTAGCCGCAAGTGCGTGGACTCGCTGGGGCGGCCGCACAGCTCCCCTGAGCTAACGTGCACGGGGCAGACCGAGCAGCGTGCACAGACACATCCTCCCTGTCCCGTGGGCTTCAGGGCAGCGGGCAGCAGGTGCACACTGCCCTCCTGTCGGGCGTCACGGGCTCTGGGGTTGGCCTCGCGTGACCCGACTCCCAGCGCGGGGACCTGGCCAGCTGTGAGACCTGGCACTGAGGAAGCTTGTGCCAATAATTTTTTTTTTTGAGATTTTATTTATTCACGAGAGACACACAGAGAGAGGCAGAGACCCAGGCAGAGGGAGAAGCAAGCTCGATCTCGGGATCTTGGGGTCACACCCTGAGCCGAAGGCAGACGCTCAACCCCTGAGCCACCCAGGCGTCCCAATAATTCTATTTTTAATGAATAATCACAACACAGGGAACTTCCAGCCTATGCCTGGCTTATTTTTTCAGCTGTAGAACTCCTGAATGCTGCATCCCCGCTGTAGGTCTTTGGGAAGTCTCCCGTTTGGAGGCAGGGGCCGTGGTCAGAAGATCCCACCCTCCTAGGGCTGCCTCCCCCCCCGCCCGCCCCCAGCAGTTCTCAGGGCACCTCTTGGCACCTGTCAGTGTGCCTGCTGCTGTCACCCTCAGCGTGGGAGCTCCCAGGGCAGCTGCTCTGGGTGTCACTGGCATGTTTCTCACCACTGCGTCCCTGAGCCCTGATGCAGGGATGCAGGGACTTGCTCACGTCGGGCCCCTCATAACTGCCACTAATGCATGGGCCTGACACACCAGCAAGGGGCACAGGACGCGGCATGTTTTGGCCAGGGCTGTGGGGTGGAGGGAGGCTGAGGGCCCTGTCACCTTTCCTGCCCGGAGACTCCCCTGCCCACTGCAGGCCAGGAGGGGGCTACGCCCCTGGTCAGATCAGGTGGGAGATATTTCCCAGCTGCCTCTGTGGTTTGCAGGGAAACTGAGGCAAGACCCTTGTTGGGGAGCGGGGTGCAGGGCCACCCGATGCCTAGTGCTCTGTAAACCCTAGACTGTGCTGGCTCTGGCCGCAGAAAAGCTGGGGTGTCCAACACACTAACTGGTCCGCAGAGCAGTTGGCACAGCAGGTGTCTGCCCCCAGGGCCCTGCCCCGCCCCCACGGCCTTCCTTACCCTGGCCTGTGAGTATGGCCAAGGCTGGAGCCGCGGGGTCAGGCAAGCCCCTTTCCTGCAGCTGAGGAGGGGCAGGGGCGCAGGGCGGTCCCCCCACCCCAGCCTACAGGGTCCCCCCATCTGGGTGGTCTTGCCAGCTCTGGGACCCCATGGGGACTTCCATGTGTTTCTGATCCCCTCGTTTATAAATGGGGCAGTGAGGACGTGCACCCCCGCGGGCCGTTGTGAGGACCCATGGCCATGCGACGTGTGTCCGCGTGACGCTGCCCCCGTGGGCAGGGCGGGTGGTGGCATGAGGAGCAGAGAACTAAGGGACTCCAGGTTTTACAGGATCCGTGTGTGAACATGTCTTAGAAGGAAAACCCCATAGAAACCTGTGTGACGATAAAAAGAGAAATATATTCTCAGAGTCTACCCTAGAAAGTCCATCGACGTTTATAAGCCAATGGAAACCAACAGAACCAAGTGTGATGGAAGATGGGCCACGGCTGGCAACCACACGGGATCATGTACTTTCTTCCCGAGAATCACGATTCATGGGAATTTCCGGGTGACTGCTCTGGGCTGGGGCTGGGGGCCTCCCCTCAAACCTTGTGTTTATGAAAAGACGCGAGAAGGAGGAGCTTTCCTGGGCTTGGGGGTCTTGCCTCCTGACCGGAGCCCTCCAGAGGCAGGTGCCGCGGCCGGTCACCGGCTCAGGCGTGTCTCCAGAGGCTGCGAGCCCGTGGGCCCCCCGACACCGTCCGCGCCCCCCGCATCCCCCGCACCCTCCTTGTTTGATGGCAGCCTGTCCCCCTTGTGCTTGGACGATCGGCTTCTGGATGAGAAGACGGTTCTAGATGATATGTTGACTTGCGTAGACCACGGACGCCCTGACGTTTTGCGCCCGGTGCCCGAAATCGACAGCTGGAGATGCGGTGGCTTCTCCAAGGAAAGAAATCTCAAAAGCGGGTGAAGGCTCCTCCGGATCTGAACTTGCTCAGAGTTTCCTACGTAAGCGGGAACGGGACGCGTGCAGCGACGTGTGGCGCCTCGCAAGCCGGGAGGGCGCCGCGGTCTCCGTGGGGATGGGCGCTTGGGCGCGATGCTCTCCTGGGTGAGGGCGATGGTGTTCCAGGTGTTCCACGGGCGCTCTACTGTGTATGTGCCTTAAAGTCAGCCTTCCTGCCTTTTCGCTTACCTGTCGGACGTATGGGCGCTTCCCAGGACGGCGCGTAGAGATACAAGACGCGGGGACGGTTAGAACAATAAAATCGACGCTCTGGGGAGCGTGGTGTCTGCAGGAAGGGAGGGCATGGGGTGGGGGGGGAGGCCCCTACCCTGCGAGCAGCGGGGACCCGCCTTGAGGGGCTCGTACTACTTCCTCCTTTAATTTAAATATCCAGCTGTCTCCCGGCCCAGGTTGGAGCCACCCTCGGCCTCCGGGCACGTCCCACTTCTCACGTGGCTTTGCTACGTAGCTGCCGCCCTGGTCTCTGGACCCCCGAGTGCCGGGCGGGGAGACTGAGGCCTCTCCCCAAGGGGCCACAAGCCCACCGCGTCTGGGAGCTCCCTGTCTCCATCCCTCCCGTGACCGTGGAGAGTGCCGGGGATGCACGTGAGGCCGCTCCCACGGATGGCCCAGGGCCGGCACCGAGCACGGCTCTCTGTGGGTGCTGTCGACGCCCGTTGGGCCGCCCTGGCCGCCGCAGGCAAACTCCCGCGCCCAGGCTGACCGTCGGGCTGCTTCCTGAGCTCTGTTTCCTGCTGCCCCTGACCCCATAACGCAGAAGGGGAGTTGAGTGCCTGGAAAGATCGGTCCTTGTCCTGAGTCCGGCCGCAGGAGACTGTTTCCTCCTTCATAACCCGTGAGGACCGCACCGTAAAACCTCCTTTACTTTCCAAAGTCGGCGCGTGCCCATCCTGCCCAGGACCCTCGATCGGCTCCTGGGAGACGCACCGTCGCGTCCACACTGCAGGCCTCGCCGCCGTCGGCTCTGTGGTGACAGGTGACGCCCAGGCGATCGCGGGCTTGCAGCGTCCGGGGCGTCTCAGCCTGTGCGGCACCTCGGGGCCCAGCTCCCCACTCCTCCCCGCCTTTCCCTGACCCGCCTCTGACTTTCCGCAGCTCCTCGGGCTTTGTGTGTCCGTGGGGACCGGTTTCCTGTGTCTCCATCTGCAACAGGGCAGAGCTTCGCCCGGACCCAGGCTCCCGCTCGAGAGGCACGTGGCCCTGTCCTTTGCGCTTGGGTCCAGTCGCTGGTCTTGGTTGAGCCACTTTGCCATCGAGGGTGCTCATCCACACCTACTTGCACGGCTCCGTGCCTGGTGCCTGGTGCCTGGTGCCTGGTCTCCTGACCCGCGAGCCCGCTCTTTCCCGGTCGGTGGCGGTCCGTTCACCCCGGGGCTCACCTCCCTGGTCTTGCCTCCCTGCAGCCCTTCCTCCTCCTGTCACCAGCTCGCTCGTGCGGGACCCACACCCGCAGCACCCGCCCACGTGTCACTGTCTGCTCTGCCCAGCGCGGCTCAGCTCAGCTCGGGCCCAGCGTCCCTCCTGCTTAGAGCCCCTTGATCTCGCCCACACACAGGGACCCTCACAGACTCGAAGCCTCCTGCTTTCACCGATGATGATGTGTGTTCCATCTTAATCGAACTGGATCGGAGTTACCAAGTCCGATCTGCTTAAATATGCACATTTAAGGTCACTTGCTCTCAGCAGTCGGTATGTGCATCTAGGGGCGAGTCCTGACTTAGGAACAGTCTTCCGTGATTGGCCTGTGCTCTGGGTCCCCGTGGGGGGCTGTGGATTCACGGGGGGTCACGGGTGTGCAGGGCAGCCTGGAAGGGCTGGTGACGTGTGGCCTGGAGGTTCCCACAGGGTCAGAAATCACCCGTGGGTCAGGACGACAGTGTTGTGAGTAAAAGGCAAGCTGCCCGCCGCAGGGCTGGGGTGAGGACTCGTGAGGCATTTGTCAGGGGCTGGACGAGTGCAGGGCGGAGGGGCACCCAGGCCCTCCTCCGACCACCTCCAGTGTTGGGAATCCTTCCTGGGGCAGAACTGAAGCCTGCCCCCCGCCCCCCGCCCCCTTCCATTGGGCACTTCCCAGGGATGAGCTTCGTGGGAAACCCTTCGATGAGGGAGGCAGCCCCTTTCCCTCCTGTTAAGCACCGTTTAGTGGAAATTGAAGCATCAAGGATGGTAAGGCCTTCATTAAATAGCAAATATAAAGGCTGATTTTCTAGAAGGAGGGCCCTTACTCTGGGAGGAGGGGACATGGCCAACCCCCCGAGAGGCAGAGGCCGAGGGGGGAAGGTTGAGAGACCCCAGGACCAGCACGCGGCCTCGGATGTGGGCCCCCTCCCCTGCCAGGACATCAGGAAGCCTGTGGGTTTCTCAAGGAGCTGGGAATTCACAAGCGAGTGCCCTCATCTGCAGTCAACAACATTACTGTGTTTTGTTTTGCTTATTTGACATTAAAAGTGTGTCCTCAGGGTGTCTGGGGGGCTCAGTTGGTGAAGCATCTGCCTTTGGCTCAGGTCATGGTCCTGGGGTCGAGCCCCCCATCGGGCTCCCTTCTCAGCGAGGAACCCCCTCCTCCCACCCCACTCCCTGCTCATGCTCTTTCTCACAGTTTCTACCTAAAATAAATGAATAAAACCTTTTTTTAAAAAAAAGTGTAATCTTATCCTGATGGAGGAGAACCTCCTCCGCTGGGTTAAATCAATGCACTTCCACTGTCGCCCAGGCCATCCTCACTGCAGGAGGGACTGGCCCGTGAGTGCTTCTGGGGACCTGGGACCCGAGTCCTCCCGTAGAGCCCCTCAGGGCCAGTGCTCTGGTTTCCTCGGGTCTTGCGCCCAGGGTGGCAGGAGCAGGGCTCCACACATCAGTAGCCCCAAGCTCACGCTGATGTATAAACTGTTCTATCATTTAGGCTTTTGTTCAGCAAACACAGCAGAGAGCAGGATACACAGAATCACATTTGTTCAGGGCTCACCTGGAGCCAGGTGCGGTTCTAAGTGCTTGGCATAAATCAGCTCATCGAACCTTCTCAGCCAGTGGCTCTGGAGGCAGCCCCGGGACACAGGGCACAGCCAGGCCACGCAGGCTGCAGGTGGCCCAGCCGGGCTGGAACCCGGGCTGAGGCTGTAGGGCTCCCGGGGAAGGTGAGCTTCTAGCTGCTGTCTCCAGTCACCAGGAATCAGAATCATGTTTAAACACCTGTGGGGCGGGATCCCTGGGTGGCGCAGCGGTTTAGCACCTGCCTTTGGCCCAGGGCGTGATCCTGGAGACCCGGGATCGAGTCCCACGTCGGCTCCCTGCGTGGGGCCTGCTTCTCCCTCTGCCTGTGTCTCTGCCTCTCTCTCTCTATCATAAATAAATAAAAATTAAAAAAAAAAAACACCTGTGGGAGTTTACAAATACCCGGTTCCAGCTGAGAAATTTTACAATAGGAGCTATTGTTCCAGTTATCTCTGTTGCCCGTGTTTGCGTGTCTGTAGAGATGATGAACAAGTGGCCGCCTGGATGCCAAGCCCTCCCGAGGTCATGGGAGGATCGATGTGCAGACGTGTGTCCTCTTCCGGGTGTCAGGGCCGTGCCGACCCCAGGAGGGGGCCCCTCCTAGCGTCCCCGGCTGCGGCGGGTCCTCAGTCCCACACACACCCCCTGCTGCCCGTACAGCCTCTGATGAGGCTCACTGGGGACGGCTCTCCGGGCCGCCTGCCCCGCAGGGGCAGAAACAGGCATTTTCAGGGTGATCAGTAATGAGAGTCTTCGGCGCCAGCACACAGCTAAAGGCTGAGGAGCTGAGAGGAAAGGGGGCTTGGAAGGCATCTGTCAGGAGGGCCCTAGGGGTGTGGCCCCATACAGGGTGCCTTCGTCGCCCGCCCCGGCACATGTCACCAACCATCCGAACTACCCACACCTTAGCTTCCTTCATCCTATTGTAAAATGAGCTTTTAATTGCATCTATGGTTGCTCACAGCATTCGCAAGTTAATTGGTTGTTTTACTAGCCCCCGGCTAGTGCGTACATGTAAACTAGGGGGGACCCGAGACCCTTCAAAGAATGGTCTACATGCGTTTCATGTATCACCTGGAACGTTGGCCTCTCTTATTTGCCATTCACTTTAGAGGCTAAATTTATTTATTTATTTTTTTTTTAAAATTTTTATTTATTTATGATAGTCACAGAGAGAGAGAGGCAGAGACACAGGCAGAGGGAGAAGCAGGCTCCATGCACCGGGAGCCTGATGTGGGATTCGATCCCGGGTCTCCAGGATCGCGCCCTGGGCCAAAGGCAGGCGCCAAACCGCTGCGCCACCCAGGGATCCCTAGAGGCTAAATTTAATTATGAGCTCATTAGGTGAGGTCTCATACTTTTGATCTTGCGGAAGCCAAGGTGAAGGAGTGAAGTGTACCGTCCCGCGTTTCAGGGACTCTTAGCTTTGGGCTATGGGTATGGCCGCTGTGGGGAAGGAGAAATTCTCCTCTACCCTTCAAGTTCTTCCAGCCAGACTAAGAATTAAATTTAGATGACTGAGATCAATAGGAGGGAAAAAACCTGAGTTTTTATCACATGCACAAGGAGGTCCAATGATGAAATTGAGACCCAGAGAAATAACCAAGGCAGGGAGTTTTTATGCCTTTTTTTAGGCAAAGATGTAGCAAAGCCTCTCAGGCATTGGCAGGACAAACAACCCTTCAGTTAGTAAAGGATGCTGAGGGGAATTGGGCTGGGCTAGTAAATGAGGAAGACGTGACAAGGGGGTTTATACAGCCTCCCTCCCCACCCCAGACCTGACTTTCCCACCTCTGGTGACAAGGAAGTCTCTTCACCTCCTAGTTACAGGGAGGGCACCTTCCATGCGGGAGGTTTATTCCCTGCTTTCAGGGCACACGGGGGGTGGGGGGGCTCAGTGTCCTTCCACGTGCTGTCTCCTAAGTAAACTTCCCTTTAAAATAATCAATATGCCAGAGTGGCACATTTAGGGGCCACCTGCCCTGGGCCCCTGTAACACTGGGAAGGACCTTCAATATCTTTTCCTTTTCCTTTTCTTTTGGTTTTTATACTCTATTTATTTATTTTTGTATATTTTTTTATTGGAGTTCTATTTGCCAACATATAGCATAACACCCAGGGCTCATCCCATCAAGTGCCCCCCTCAGTGCCCGTCACCCAGTCACCCCCACCCCCGCCCTCCTCCCCTTCCACCACCCCTAGTTCGTTTCCCAGAGTTAGGAGTCGTTCATGTTCTGTCTCCCTCACTGATATTTCCCACTCATTTTCTCTCCTTTCCCCTTTATTCCCTTTCACTATCTTTTTATATTCCCCAAATGAATGAGACCATATAAGATCTTTCCCCTAACACCTTCCAAAACAAACGGTGCTGGGAGCCTGAGAGCACCTGGGGGAGAGGGACGGCCTTCTTGCCCAGTCCTCGAGTCTGTGTTAAGATGGTGTCAGCACGTGGAGAGAGGGGACAGAGAGGCCGACTCACAATTAGCTGACCTGACTGCAGGTTCATGCATCACACAAGGGATGAGACAGCCTCTTATCCACCCTAGAAATGAAGGTGACATGGTCTGGTGCACACTTGAGTCGCAGACTTGGACTTGGTTCTCTGTGTCTATAAGCTTTGCTGGACCTAGGACAATACCCAGGTTCATTTTTTAAAAATCTTTTAAAGATCGATTTATTTATTTATTTATTTATTTATTTATTTATTTATTTATGAGAGCGAGAGCGAGAGAGCGCGAGGGATGGGAGCAGAGGGTGAAGTAGGCTCCCCGCTGGGCAGCAAGCCCAACCTGGGGCTGGATCCCAGGACCCCGAGATCATGACCTTAGCTGAAGGCAGATGCTTAAGGGACTGAGCCACCCAGACAACACCCAGATTTAAATTCAGCTGGAAGATTTTAGTGGTGGGAGCGACTTTACCCTTCTAGAAATACAAGTCTTCTCTTTAAGCAAAATTAATGCAAAACCATTCCCCTAGACTTCTTCATAATCCCATCGCAGAATAATAACTAAACAGCTATCGTTAACACCTACCCTGGGGCAGGCAGGGTTGTAAATACTCACTCCTCTAGTCCTTGCAAGCCCTCGGAGACGGCGCTGTTAGGTATTTTTACAATCCCCTCCCCAGATGAGGGAGTCGAGGCCCGGAGAGGTCGCGCCTTTCTCCTGCAGCCACACAGCCAGAGGGGCGGCGTGGTTGCTCCCCGGGGCCCCACCCTGTGCGTCTGCACACCACATCAGCTCTTGCAGAGAGGACGCCGGGCCGTGGACGCGTTCGGGTGTTCGTCTGCGCCGAATCCTTAGAGTCATCATGTTTCATCATCTGTCATTGCCTCCTGACCTTGGAAAGAAATAAGACCCTTGGATGGCCGAGCACCTTCCCAGCAAAGGCGAGAAGGCGATCTCACTTAGGACTAATGCTGTGGAAATCTCTGCTAATTGGACAGCTTTGCTATTTTACAGTGATTGCATGATCCTTTCCAAGCAGACGCTGCCAGGTGCCGTGTGTTCAAGGGGCGGCCGGGCGCGACTGAGGGGTGGCCAGTCCCCTGGGCCTCCTGGGCCGCCTGAGGCCGTGCGGCAGTGCCCTTCCTCCGGCTGTGCTCCCCGAAGCTCTGCACGTCCCTAGCGCACGGTAGATGCGCCAGAGGAGCCTTCGTGATCTCCCCGGTCCTCCTGGGCTGACACGCAGGGCCCGGTTCACGTTCCCCGTCTGGGGGGTGAGCAAAGACGTCACCCTGCACCCCGGTGTCCCTGTCATGCCGTTTGTCAGACGGGGAGCTTCCGGCAGACCTGCCACAGCTTCTGGCCCCTCCAGCTTATGCCACCCGAGGCTCCACCACTCTGCTCCTCCGCGCTGTGGATCCTTCTGGACATTTAGTGGCAGGATAAGCTGCATCCCTGTCGTAGTTCCCAGTTTGAACCAGGCACCTGGTGGTCCCATGTGACCCAGAGCATCGCCGTCCCTGGCCAGAGCTCTTCCGTTTCAGGGGGGAGCTGGCACCGGGCTCCTCGCGGGTGAGGCCGGGCTCTGAAACATGGGAGGCTGTCTGCCAACCTCTCGCTGCCCCGGGGCCCTGGGGGTCCTGCTTCCTCTGTTCGAGAGCCTCTGCTCCTCAGTATCTAACCTCCGAGTGCCGAGGGTTTCCCTGAGGCCCTGAGCAGAAGGCAAAGGGACGCTGCCAGCACATCTGGTGATGCTGGATCAGGGCCATCGGCGTCTTGGAAGCAGGCCAGCTTTGCCCCAGGGAGGGATTTTAACTTGTGCAAAGGCAAAGAATTGCTGTGGCTCTCTGCACCACTTTGCATGTTACTTTTATTCTAAAAACATGTCCTTTTGCAAGTGGGTCGTGGTGGGTTCTGGTTGGAACCTGCCCCCCGGCCTTCTGCTCTTCTCCCCTGTGTACAGTGTGGGTATGTGAGCAGGTGGGGACACACACAGACACACGCAGTGGAGCGAGGGGCGAGGACAGGTTTACACACACACACACACACACACGCACACAGTGCAAGGAGAGATAGAGAGGCAGGGAGAGAAACACAGAGGGACGGGGACCCGGGAGAGACAGAGGCCAGGCTGACCACAAGGGACACTCTGAGGGCACGTATCCTTTGGGTTGCTCATGTTTGCTCTCCTTCCTGGAGCACCAGCTGCTGCAGAGCCTTAGGTGAGGAGGGTGGCCTGTTTCTCCCATGGCTGCTCTGGGCCTCAGCCGGCCTTGTCTGGCTCCCAGGCTGGGGGCCTGCCTGGGTCTGCTCCCAGTTACAGTACTCTTCCTGGCTCTCGAATCCTCCCTGACCCTGTGGCTCTGTGCTCACTCGCTGGTCGGGGGATGTCCCCTGGGAACCACTTTGGAGTAAGACACTCAAGTGGGCATGGCCCAGCTCAGGGAGACTCGGGGAGGCTCAGAGGAGAAGCCGTGGGCATGTAGAACTGGACTGCGTGGCTTACTCCCTCCAGGAAAGCCAGCATCCTTCCAGAAGACCATGATGCCTCCAGCGTGGTGGAGCAAGAGTTGAGGGGGCTCTGGAATGGGACCTGGTGGGAGTCCAGCCTGCAGGCTAACAGGGCTTGAGGATGGCAGCTGGTGCTAGAGAAGAGACGTCTGGCCCATGGATGGGGCGGATGGCACTGGTCAGCATAGGTCTCTAACAGGTGGCGTAGGGCTTGGAAGTCATGGTCTTGAAGTCACATATCTGTGGTTCAAAATCTAGCTTTATCAGAGAAGAGCTGTCTGATCTTAGGGAAGCCACTTAACTTCTCTGTGCCTCAGTTTCTTCACATAAAATGTGGATTGTGAAGGTAGGTGGAAGAATTAAGTGAAACTGTATCTAAGGATGATTAAGGTAGGGCCTTGTATAGTGGGATGCTACAAAAGTGTTAGGAGCTATACTGAGGATGGTGATTGTGGCTGCACTGATGGTGGTGAGGATGGTGGTGATGGTGGTGACGATGATGGTGATAGTGGTGAAGGTGATGGTGATGGTGATGATGATGGTGATGATGGTGAGGATGATGGGTGATGGTGGTGATGATGATGGTGATGATGGTGATGATAATGATGGTGATGATAGTGATGGTGATGGTGGTGAAGATGATGGTGGTGATGGTGCTGGTGATGGTGGTGAGGATGGCAATGATGGTGATGGAGATGATGGTGGTGATGATGGTGGTGATGGTGGTGATGGTGGCAGTGGTAGGTGCCATGTGCTAGTGGAGGTAGGATTATTGTGAAGAGCAGAGTCCCAGCAAGAGTGGACCTGCAAGACCAGGAAGGGAATGGCAGTAGGAAGCCTGCCCCCACCAGACATGCCAGACATGAGGGTATTTAAGTTAGAGCTGCAGTTGGCTACATGTTCAAGGCCCAGTCATACTCCAGGCTCACCAAACACTGTCCGGGCTTGAGCATTCTAGTCTAATTATAGTCCTGCCTATGTGGGGCTGGAGGGCCCCGTGGCCCCTGCCCTTCCAGGCTGGCCTGGTTCCTGCACTTGTGGGAAGGGGCTGTGGTGCCTGCAGTAGGGTGGGCCCGCCTGCCCCACGGCCCAGACAGTATCTGCCTATCTCCCCGTCCACCCCACGATCCTTTGCAGCCATCCCCAGAGCACAGGTGCATAAGCTGCAGACAGCATCTGAAAACAAACATTTAGAATGTCCCCAGGTGGGTCTGAGTCAGAAGGGCAGATTGAACGAAGTGTCTCTAGACGTTTTATTTTGATTAAAACATTAAAGTGCATGGCAGCTCCTCATGGAAATTGTAAATCTTCCTTGGAGGAAAATGAACAAATGGGAAGGACATGAAATAATGACTTGGGGTTTCAGTGGTTTGCAATGCCTACTTGATTTTACATGGGAAACTGTGTACTGTAGCTCCCAAATTAATTTTTGGAAAATGAGTTATTGACTGCAGATATAATTTATTATTAATAAGCAAAATATGTTTGCAACCTGGGCCTGATCGGGTAGTTAGGGTACCTGGAAGAAGGAATAATAAGAAGGGGGAGGGGAGGGAGCCCGCAGGAGGGTGAGGAAGAGGAGGATGGGCCCGCGGGATGGACCTGCTGGGGTCCTCCTGACCTGCAATCTCAGCCCGCGAGGCTCTGCTTTCGTTTTCCTAGTGTCCACTGGGCCAAGCTACCCCGCTCCTAGGTGGCGGAGCTCGCCTCCCCCCCAGCATTTTGTGTTCCCCAGATGATCAGACTTGTCTTTCCCCTTGATGTTGCCCAAGGAGTCCCAGTCACTTCGGAGTCTCCCTGCTAGAAGGGGGCTCTGTGGGGCCGTGGTCCCCGCAGGGATCAAGGCGGGACACTGGGCAGGTTCTCAGCTGTGCCGCAGGTGGGCAGGTGGTGGTGGGCAGGGGGTGACAAGGGTCTGTGCTCTGCCACCTGCTGCCGAGCGGGAGGCTGAGAGAGCCGCGTGCTTCCAGCCACCAGCGTCCCCATCTGCAGAGTGGGCTCGCGCGGCTCCCGGCGTTCCTGAAACCATGGCAGTGATGGCAGGGAGAGGCTGTCAGGGTGACGTTCAGGCCACGTCCTCCTTTTTCCTCCAGCCAGTCTATGTCATAGACGTCCCTCGCTTGGCCGAAAACACACGTTTGAAAACCAGGAAGAGGAAAACAGCCTCTCGATTTCTCATCCTCCGTCTAATTGGTACGAGCGGCCCAGTGAGATCACGGACGGCAGCTTCCCACAGGCCCTGCCCAACGAGCGCGGCCTGTGTCGGTGGGAATAGTCTGCGCTCCTGCTGCCTCGGCTCTGCAGTGCCAGGATTCGGATTTATTGAACGATTATGTTTAGAACGCATTTATCTTTGAAAATTAATATTAAAACTGTAGAGTCTTTCAGCTTAAAAGTATTTACTTATATTTATTCAGATAATTATAAAATGGCTACCTGAATAATTTATTGTCATTAGGACTTAAATGATCATAAAATGTAGTAGCCATGAGGCCACCGCTCGGTGGTGTTGGTCACGGCGGCAGGAGGACAGACGGGTGCTGGCCGCCGGAACCCGCAGAGATGGAGCGATTTCTCCCCAAAGGCTGGCTCCGGCTCGTGGAAGGAGGATATTGTATATCGTATATTTAGGAGAAAGTACATTTATCTACGACGTTCACATTCGTGGTCATAGGATTGCTTTACCGTCATGCCACGTGTGCATAAAAAGGTCGGTTCCTCAAAGTCCTAAGAACGATGCCCTAATGCTTTTGAAACAAATCTCCTATTTTTATCATAATTACAGTGTGCAAGTCTGCACCGTGCCCCTCTGGTCTCGCTCACATGTAAATGGTTCACGGTTTCCAGGTGCGTGAAGGTGGGAGTCTCCGCGAAGGCGGCAGGGGCAGGGTCTCCCCGGGGCACGGCCGGGCAGGGGCCACCGGCGCACCTGTCTGCTCGGACACCGGTGGGGCGCGAGACTGGGAGCTCCGGGGCCAAGGGGCCCACACCACTGCCGCAGCCCCGGCCGAGCGCGTCCCCGTGGAGCTCGTGCTGCTGGGGCTGGTGTCGTCCCTCTGGCGCCGGGGGAGCTGGAGCCCCAGAGGGGTGGGAGCTGAGGACGGCCAGCTGTAGGAGTCGGGGCCCCTCAGAGGAGGGCTGCGGGATCGGCCCTCCGAGGGGATCAGAGGCGTCGTATGAAGGTCAGCCTGTTTCCTCCCGTCCCCTGGAGTCCGCGGGGCGCTAAGTGGGGCGGCTCCCTCCGTGGTCGGGGCTGGTCCTCAGGCTTTCCGTGTTAACATTAGACCCGGAATTTAATTTATGGGCATGACTGCATGACCACAAGCAGAGCCCAGGCGCCCGCCCTCTCCCCCCGCCCCCGTCGCGTTCCCAATCCCCCGCAGCGTGAACCCAGGGCCCCCCACGTGCCAACACCCCAGGGAGCACCAGGCCCCCGTCCACGCCGGCTACGCTCTCCTGTCTCCTCCGGCTCCCAGAGCAGCGGGTCCTCACTCCGTGAGGGTCCGGTTCGCAGTCACCGCTCTGGACATGGGACACGTGTACCTCCGCCCCCTCCCCGCAGCTGCTACAAGCAGTGAGCTGGGCCACAGGGTCCCTTTTGCCAGGACTTAGCACCCACTGCCGGGGCTCGCGGTTGGCTTCGCGGAGGCTGGCGGCTGGCGCAGAAGATCCACCACCTGGATCTGCCCTTTTGTCCAATGGCGCGTTGCTCCCCGCGGGCCTGTCTGGGGGCTGCTGTCCTGCCCTGGGTTCTGGCCCTCCTGGATGCCCCAGGGCTGTGGACGGGGTGACGAGCGCCCAGCGTACCCCAATCCCCCAGGCCCCCCCACTGCACCCCCGTCCGTGCCATCTACTCCAGGGTTGACGCCTGTGGGACCATCGTTCCATCCCTGGACCTGGTCGTTCTGCTGGGGCCCCTCAGCCTTCCTGGTGAGGATCCTCTCTGCTGACCGTGGCTGGACACCCAGATCCCCTGGTGCCCGGCGCGTCCCCCCAGAGCTGTCGGAGCCTGTTACTCTAGAATGCAGAGCCACCTGCCAGCCCTGCAGCCCCTGGGGGTGGGAGTGGGAGACCCCGGCTGGGGTGGGAGCCCTGGTCGCCTCCGCCCCATGACATCAGCTGCGTCCTGGGCTCTGTGTCCCGGGCTCCCCGGCCTCCGATGGCTTGTGCAGGGCACATAAGGGGTGGGTGTCGGCAGCGCTGGGCCTGCAGGCCGCGGGGCCTCGGCCGGGTGCCTCTGGGGGGACACACTGCTGCTCCAGGATGCGGCCCTCATGAGGTCCACACGGGGAGGCCGCCGAAAGTGGTGCCCACTGCCGCTGGAGCTACTTAGGAGAAGCTTTTATTTTTATTTTTTCCAAATAAAAAGTTCGGGGCCGTTGAAGAGCGTCACGAGTGACGAGGCCGCACAGGAATCTCTGCGGGAATAATTCATTTATAATGTGGTTTCCTAGGGGGCGCCCGTCCCAGAGCCTCACTCCCTTTTCTGTTCTCTCACTTTTTGATTTTATTGCCGTTCTTTTGACGTTAGGAGGAATTGAAAACCTGTTTAGGTTTTATAGCCTCACATTTCAGAGGTAAGTGACGCAGCCGGTCGCCAGGATGTGTGTGATTCATGCGGCACAGCGAGGCCGGGCGCCCTTTTTAATCATGCAGTGCTCCCCCAAAGAGGTCTGCCGGGATGAGCGGAGCAAGTGCTAAGACCAACATTTTCTTTCCCTTTTTAAGGGAACCACTTATCAAGCACAAAAGGCAATGAAATCAGGTCTGATGAGATTGGATTGAGGGAAGATGGGTCTGGTTATGAGATGAACCATCTGATGCGACGCAGATGGCTTCCTACGGGGTCCCCGAGAGAGTATGCGGCCAGCGCAGAGGCAGGACGGGCCCCCGGATGGACCCTGGTCGCGGACCCACGAGCCCTGGGCCCTCGGATGTACGGAGGCTGGTACCCCAGCCTGCTACCAGCCTCTCCCTCCAGTCACTGATAAAGCCGGGAGGTGGGTGAGATTATTCCCCGGATTTCCTCTCGGTATGAAGGCTCGAGTGACGTTTGAGCCTTTGAATGTCTTGGTGTATCCATTTGTGACTTCCATGCGGACCCCTTGGTGGCTTCAATCTGTGACAACTTGGAAGCAGAAAGCCTACTGCGTAGCATCTTCTAAAAAGAAATCTATTGCAGAAGTGCCCTGGGTTGAGCTGCTGCCGGCCTTGAATCCGAGGACCGACGCCCTTACAAGAGGAGCAGAAAGACACAGACACACAGAGAGCAAAGCCACACGACCGCAGAGCCAGTGATCGGGGCGGGGACCCCAAGCCCAGGGATCCCTGGAGCCCCCGGGAGCGGGAGGAGGCAGGAAGGGTCCCCCCTGGAGCCTCCGCAGGGAGCACGGCCCTGCTGATGCCTCACTGAGGAAACCTGGGCTCTGGGACCACGAGGGAACGCATTCCTGCTGCCCTAAGCCAGTGTGTGGTGATTTACTCAGGCAGCCCCAGGACACGAGTACGAGGAGCAGAGGGAAATTTGGGGGAAGTATCTGGGGAATGGGTGGTGCTCATGACACAGCCCAGGACGCCCCGGCCCCCCGCCCCACATCCGGGCCCCCTCCCTCCTGCTGCATCTCCTCCTCTGCGTGGCCCTCCCCTCCCCTCCTGCTGGACCCTTCACTGTCCGGGCAGTCGCAGATCTGACCCGCAGCCGACCCACTGACCGCTGACCCTGGGGGCCGGGCAGCCAAGGTGCTGATGGAGAACGTCCCCTACCAAGGAGGCTTCTGCCCCGAAGACAAATTTCCCTTCACCACATTGTAGCTTCTGGCTTCATCTGTCCAGCAGAAGAGGAAGGGTAGGCAGAGCCTTCCGTTCGAGGACACGGGCATCTGGTTTACCCCATGCCCCGCACGGCACGGGCGCTGATGGCAGGGGAGCTGCAGGCCAAGCCGGAAGTGTGGGTCAGCTGGCATTTGAGATGAAGAGCTTAATAGGTGCTTGCTGGCACCTGGGGGGAACTAACCATGCCCCCCCCCCCCCCCCATTTCTCAGCCACCTATCCAGAGGTTAGGAGGACAAGGAACTTGCTAGGCTTTGCAGCCTGTCAGTGGTGGGTCTGGGTCGAGATCCATGCTCTCTCCTGGGCCACCCCCTGCCTCCCACCCCTCAGCTGCCCCTTTACTTCCATCCGCCAGACCACAGCCAGTTTGCACAGGCCACGGGAAAGAAAAATCCCATCACAGAATCCCAGGGGGCACACCCCTCCGGGCAGGCTGATGCTGCACCCCAGGGCCCCACCAGGACCCTTCCCACCACAAGACGACTGGTGTGCACTCGGCAGCCCCAGTGCTCCTTATTGCCAAGGGCTGGACGGCCCCGTCGGCGGAGTGTGAGCTGCGGTGATGGGCACAGTGGGTGGGATCCAGCGGAGGAGCCCAGTTGGGTTAAACATCCTTAGCCACATGCCAAGGGCTGATTTCATCAAAATATTCCCCCTTTCTGCTTATCTCTACGATGTCTGTGATGTCTTGGAGTCCACTCCTGGTGGAGGCAGCACACCCAAGGCCAAATGACCCAATTAAAATGACTAATTAAGAGCAAACATTATAATTAATCCTCTCCTACAAAACACCCACCTTATCCCTGGGTGAGCCAGATCTCTGCGTCCCCGGTCAAGCAAACGTGTGAGTAGAGAGAGCACCAGGTTGGTGCCCAGGACCCTCACGCCGCAGTCCAGGAGACCCACACCAGCACCCTGAGGAGGGACTCCCAAAGGGTCCTGCAGGAGCTGTGGCCGCCTGGCAGGAGACGCGGTCACACCAGCCCACTCGCTGGTTTGTGGCTTCACGGGCCGCCCCCCATCCCAGCTCTGCTGTGGTGGAGACACCAGTTGCCCCCGCTCAGGCCTTCCCACCCCTTCTGGGCTGTGGGGTTGTAGCTGGAAAGCGGGTATTGGGACCAGACTGCTGGGCCCTGGACACACTGGGGCAGGGCCGACCCGCAGAACCTGAGCAGAAGTGACAAGTGCCAGCGCCCCGGCACGCGGGCTAGGGAGAGGACGTGTGTTCCCCACCTCTCGTCGCCTGCCTGCCTTCCGACCCCGGCCCCACCAGGCCCTGCCCTGGGGACGCGGGCCCCCGAGGGGGGGAGGACCACATCATGAATCCTTGTCGCTGACACTCATTGGCTCTGACGCATGAATCATCTGCACACTTGGGTGGCGTCGCTCGGCAGGGAGAGCTGGCGAGTCCCACGGGCGCGAGTTTCCTTAAAGTAGAAGCGAGTGCGCGTGTGGGGCCGGTTTGGATGTTGCTCCAGCAGCGGGTGGTCTGCTGACAAAGGAGCAGCCTGGCACTTCTGTGTCATCAGCATCATTTAACACCCCGTCCTTCGCCGACGAGCTGGTGTCAAGTGCTGCGTGCCGCGCGGCGGGGACAGACGGAGGCCGGGAAGGAGCAGCCCCTCCCGCGCAGAGTCTGGGGCTGTGGATGCCGCGTGAGCACCATCCACACCCACCACGGCGCCTCGAGGAGTCCTCTCCCAGCCGTTCCAGACTCCTCGAGGGCTGTTGTCACGACGGTTCTTGGTTCCTAAGTGGCGGTCCTAGCGGCGGCGCCGTGAACAGGCCTGTGTGTGGCAGCGTGGCCTTGGGCCTTCTCCCGTCGTCTGGGGAACCCAGGCCTCCACGTAGGATGGCGGTTGATTCACACGCACCATCAGGAAGCCTCAGACGGAGGTGTGTGTGTCCGTGGACTGGAGACTTAATGAGTTAAATGTTTGCTTTTTCCTAATTAAACTGTAAAATGTGAATATGTTCTACTGATGACACTGGAACAATTGAAAAGTGTATAGAACCTACCTCCTCTCGACCCTGTTCTTCTCACAAAGGAAAGGTCTCTTAGGGTCATGTGATAATCAGGATATTTCTAGGCGTCACGTGCATACACGTGTATTCCTGTCTACGTTGCATGGGCGTGTGCAACATTCCTCGAAGGCCAAAATGCAGCGACACAGAAAGCATGTCCAGCCTTCACCGCTTCAGGAATATTCCGTGGCGTGGCCGTGCACATTTTTATTTGTTGTTGGATGTAGTATTTCTTTTTTTTTTTAATTTTTTTTTTTTTTTGGATGTAGTATTTCTAAGGTGGGGCCAATGAAAACGGTCCTTGGTGAGTTTTCTCTACACGCGTCCTCTAGCAGGTAGAAAAGTATCCCATGTAGCTGGGGATGATGTAACTTGGCACCATGTTTCTGGAAAGAAATGGGGTTAATGTAAATGATTAATTTTACCTATAGCCGAGTCCAGCAGCTCCAATCGTGGGGCTCAACCCTAAGAAGCCCTGTCCCCGGCAATCCCACATGTGGCCGCAGCCTGCTGGACCTGGCTCCCACGTGGCCCCCGGGGCTGGGGCATCTGCTTCACTCCCGCGACCCGTTCTCTCCTTGCACACGAGGGGCTGACGGGAGTTGTACCAGCACGGGGCACGCGGCGACGTGGGGTGAGGCAGGGGTCAGCTCCTCAGCAAAGTGACCGGTCGATCTCAAGCTTGTAAGAGCCGCTGGGCACTTAGAACGTGATTACGGGCCCACGGGGGTGTGGTGGGGGGACGTGCAAGGACACGCCACGGAATATAGTTTAAAATAGGGCAATCAAAGATCATACAAGTCTAAGTGCCCAACAGCGGGGACGAGCAAATTGCAATCTATACTTCTGTTGAGAGATTAGACGGCTGTTAAGATTGTGCGTGTGACGAACTTTGGAGGCGGGGAGACGGCACGTCCAAGCGGCAAGCAAGGCAAACAGGCTGCGTGCTCCGGCGGTGGCTTTGTAGGCACGTGAGTGAAGCCAAAGCTCCGAGGAGCAAGGAGGAGCTACGGGCGCTTGTGTCTGAACGACCGATGTTCTGTCAAGTCTGCAGAGAGGCTGGACCCTGACCCTCCCTGACCGCTGTGTGCTGTCTGTCCGTCCGGCCTGCCGGGCCTCGGCTGCTTCTGCGGGGCTGGGATGCAGTGCTCACGGGCACCCAGGATGCAACGCGGGGAAGGGAAGGGCCAGTTCATGTAGTTCGGCAGGTGCAGGGGGTACCTTCCCCATGGCCCACTGCTCCCTTCCTGCGGGACGGGACCAGCCCTGCCGGGTGGGCACAGCTCCCAGGGATGCGCAGCCACCTCCTCTGCTCTCACCTCTGACCTGCTGTGACTGGTGCTGAGGGAGCGCGTGGGCACCCAGGTGCAAGGGACCAGGTTGGAGCAGGTGGGCGAACAGTTCTCAGTTGTTGGATGTGTCCAACTGTAACGTGAGGGTTCCTGTGTGAGCACAGCTAGTCCCATCGGAGCGTACTCCACGAGGCAGCACACACCCGAGAGGCACGCCGCGCGGGGCCGTGACTGCCCGTGGAAATCCCACTCAGCCACAAGATGGGAGTTAGGGGATGCCCCTAGGCAGGGCTGCACCCTGCAAGCTGTCTGCCTGCAAACAGCTCCGGGTAGGATGGCGGGACTGCGGCCCCTGCTGACAGTCCTGTGCACCTCCCCCACCCCTGGAAGCTCTTGGAGGAGTGGAGCTGGGAAGACCGTCCCGGAAAACAGCGCTAGAAGTGAGCCAGCATTTCCACGGCACATTTCAGGAAGGCAGTCCTGACGCTACTGAACCTTGGCCGTCAGGCTGAGTTTGATTTCCTAAGCCGGGTTC
Source organism: Canis lupus familiaris (assembly GCF_011100685.1). Lineage (NCBI taxonomy): Eukaryota > Metazoa > Chordata > Mammalia > Carnivora > Canidae > Canis > Canis lupus. The sequence goes on along the minus strand of NC_049249.1, from coordinate 39,927,914 downwards.
TGGCCCTACTCACAGGGCTCTAAGCCGTGGGATGGCAGGCCTTTCTGCCAGCATCATCAGGTCCGTGGGCTCGGAGCAGAGGTGACCCACACGTAAGGAAGGCAGCCACATCCACCTGCCAAGCGAGGACGGGCTGCCAAGCTGTGATTCAGGCTTTCTGTTCATGGGTCCAGGCTCCCGGGAGGTTTGCCGATGCCACCAGGGTACTTTCCTGCTCCCCACCTCCCTATCGCTCCATGAGACATGGCCTGGACCAGCGGGACTCAGGCAGGGTCTGCAGCCCCCCGGGGTCTCTGCTGCTCTCGGGGGCCTTGGGAAGAGGAGCAGCAAAACCCTGGGGGATCAGATTCAGCCACCTGCGTGCATCATCCGCATCGACTTTCTTTGCTCTTTGATCTTAAAATAGCTCATGTGTATGTGTGTATTCATGCAAAAATGTGCGATCGGTATGTTAATAAGTGCACACGTGTCTGCGAGTGGACTCCGCTTTTCAGAAGCACTTGGCGTATGAGGGAGGCTTTTCAGATCAAGGGTGACGTGGGTCATCAGGACAACGGTGCCGAGAAGACAGGAGCCACCTGGTGGGATGCGAGGTGCATCCCTACCTCACACCCTCGTCTGATGAAGCTCACGGAACCAGCGACACTGCGCAAGAATTAGTTACGTGCTGTCGGAGTGAGGAGGCTCCTTCCCGGGACAACAAAAACCCAGAAGCTCCACGTGAAAAGAATTGCAAACCTGGCCCCTTAAAAATAAAAGTGTGGGCCATAGAAACCATGGTCACGGGCAGCCCCGGTGGTGCAGCAGTTTAGTGCCGCCTGAAGCCTGGGGCGTGATCCTGGAGACCCGGGATCGAGTCCCACGTCGGGCTCCCTGCATGGAGCCTGCTTCTCCCTCTGCCTGTGTCTCTGCCTCTCTCTCTCTCTGTCTCTATGAATAAATAAAATAAAATTAAAAAAAAAAAAAAAGAAACCGTGGTCACAGTGGAAGTAAAAGGAAAAGAGCATTTTGCCCTTCCCAGCCCAAAGGGCCCCATGGATCTATAAGACAGAGATCCAGAATCCGAAGAAAAGATAAGCGAGAGTCACAGGCATAGAGTTCACGGAAGAGAGGATTCAGCACAGAGAGCGTTCCCCGCTGCGGGCAGGTGCTCCCCGCTGTCATAAGGATCCCGGGTCTGTCCGTCTCCCTCGGAATGGACGTGCCCAGCGCAGGAAAGGTCATCTGTTTTTTATTTTTTTTTAAGATTTTATTTATTTATTCATGAAAGACACAAAGAGAGAGCAAGAGAGGCAGAGACACAGGCAGAGGGAGAAGCAGGCTCCATGCAGGGAGCTCGACATGGGACTCGATCCCGGGACCCCCAGGATCACACCCCGGGCTAAAGGCAGGCACTAAACCCGCTGAGCCACTCAGGGATCCCAAGGTCATCTGTATTGTTCCCCGTGCACTCCCCGGGGCCAAGAACAGTGCCCGGCACACAGTAGGTGCTCAGTAAGCATGTGTTCCACGGAGGAGCCCAAAGTGAAGTGATGTCTCCTCAGCATGGCCTCTCGGATGGGCCCCAGGCGATGCTTGACGCCCATCACGTGGCCAGGATGCCAGAAGCCAGGCACCGCCCTGTGGGGAGGTGGGGTCAGTAATTAAAATTAGAAGTGGGGTGGTCCCTTTGGCAGCATTAAAATCAGAATCACAGAGACTGTGGCCTCCATGCCGGCCACTCCCCTACGGGGCTTTACCTTCACCGAACCTGCCGGGGGGGCAGGGGACATGCATGCAGGGCTGCTCGTGGCCCTATCAGCTGTGACAGCAAAAGACTAGAAAAATCTTCACGTCCATATAGCAGAACACGATAAAAATGAGCATGCTCGGCCAGCTCCCACGCAGGGCGTCGAGACAGTTCTACAAACTCTGGGCGTCCGTACAGCGGATATTCAGAGCTGTTTAATTTTTTTTTAAATTTTTATTTATTTATGATAGTCACAGAGAGAGAGAGAGAGGGGCAGAGACACAGGCAGAGGGAGAAGCAGGCTCCATGCACCGGGAGCCCGACGTGGGATTCGATCCCGGGTCTCCAGGATCGCGCCCTGGGCCAAAGGCAGGCGCCAAACCGCTGCGCCACCCAGGGATCCCTTCAGAGCTGTTTAAAAGGACAAGGTTAGACTTTCCTTACCCGGATCTCAAAGACGCATTATTAGATTTAAGAGAAAATGTGCAACGCGAGTGTATGTTATATGGCACATCCGTGTACAGAAAAAAACCGTGAGGACTTGTATGTTTGTGTGTAAATGAGCAGAATGTCTGCGGAGGCTCAAGAGGAGGAGCGCCTGGCGTTCGTTCATTCCAAAGAGCGTTTCTGTTTCTGGGTCTACGAGTAGAGGGAGACGTTCTGCGCTATAGTCTCGTGTACTTTTTTGGGATTTGAATAATTATTCGCTGGGCATATTAACATTTAAGTTGATTTGGAAAAGAGGGGTACAGAGTCAGGTCCCACGTACACGCACACCTGTCACGTGCACAACACCCAAAGTCAGATCTATTGAAGCAATCGGGTGAAACAACTTATGCATTTTCTGCGATAATTATCCTGAATTAATGTTAATTATGTGCTCATTACGGAGTGTAGGAATCCTTGAAATATAGAAATTCAGGTTTGTTTTTTGCAGTACTTAGATGCTGGTGCTGCCTATGAGTAAAATTTGCCTTTGATTTCAGAAGCTCGTTGCCCTCTGACTGTGGCCTCTATATTTCCAGTGTGGATAAAGTAATTGAGCAATCCAGAGGGATCTTTTATCTCCCTGTAAAAACTCTGAAACCCACTTTCTAGGTGTTCTGCATGGAAACTAGCAGAGCATGCTCATTTTTATTGTGTTCTATTGTATCAGGCGGTCCTTTGATTCCTACTATTTCAACTCATAAACCTTGCCATCAATGAAACTAATTGCATCAGAAACAGCCAGGGAACTTCACGAGCGTCCAACACACATAAATAACACCGCCAATTAACCGCCAGGACGGCGAGGCCCTCCATCTTCTTGTCAAGAGCCGGGAGCTCATGGCTCTAATTGCACCAGAGGTGGGCGGCGGCGGCGTGTGCCGGGGCCAGAGCGGAGGAGAGGCTGCCTCTTGGGAGAGAGCACCTCAGGGTACGGTGTGCGTTTAACACGCTTCCAAATTAGTCCCCTTGCACCAGGTCAGACACTAGCCCGGAAAGGAGCGGTGGTTGTGCGGGATGCGTGGGGCGCTGCCCTCTGCGGGAGACCTCGTGGGCCTCTTGCTTCCCGTGGCTGCTCGCCCTAAGTGACCCCACCCGGGGGGCCGAGCGCTCTGCGGGGAGCTCCACGGACCCCAGTGGCCCAAACATCCCGTGCAGAGCTGTGTCGTCGTCGTTGGCAGGTAGCGAAGGGGGCCTGAGGGAGAGCCAAGGAGACCCTGCCGCCTGCAAGGGGCAGACGATCCCGGCCTTGGTTTATCTGCTGTGGAGCGAACCAAGGGCAGGAGCCCTGCCCCCTTGCAAACACCCTGCACGGGCGCGAGTAGTGTGGCCTGGGGACGGGGCCAGTCCTCAAGCAGGCTGTGGGGTTGACTATCAGCAGAGCCGAGTATCCAGGCTGAGTGCTCCTGGCGGGGCCGCTTGGACGTCCATCGCTGTGTCCCAGGCGACAGGAGTGTCCAGGACCAGGACGGCTCCGGATAGGTCGGCCTGGACGCTGAGGTCACGGGGCTCTAGCGAACACCTGCTGCTCATCACCCACCCCCACCCGTTGGACCTTCCTGCACAGGGAGCTGTGTGGGCCTGATGGCATCACTGAGGTCACCGTACCCGGAGTCGCCTGTGTCCTCCGTGCCAGGCACTCTGGCTGGCGCTTCCAGTCACCCTTGGAGCTGCAAGTGTGTCTCTGGAGGACGTGCCTGGGGGTCAGGCCGAGCCGTGTGCAGGTGCCGGGAGGGAGTGGGCGGCCGGGGGAAGGGCCCTTGTGGGGCACTCGTGCGAAGAGGCAGGTGGGTCTGGAGCCTTCTGAGCAAACCATGTTTTTATTGGGCTGTTTGTCTTCTTACTAAGTTCTTACAGTTCTCCCTGCATTCCGCATGTTAAGCCCTTGTCAGATAAATGATTTGGAAACATTTTCTGCCATCCTGTGGGTCTTCTCCCTTTCTTGATGTTGTCCTTTGATGCATAAAAGTTTTTCATTTTGGAGAAGGTACAATTTATCTATTTTTCCTTTTGTTGTTCATGTTTTCGGTGATAGAGCCAAGAATCCACTGCCAAACCCAAGGTCACGTCTCTGTCTTTCGGAAATCTTTATCACATTTTATCTATTTTGAGGTATTTAATGTTGTGTTTCTTTTCTTTTCTTTTCTTTTTTCTTTTTTTAAAGAGAAGGCAAGGGCAGCCCGGGTGGCTCAGAGGTTTAGCACTGCCTTTGGCCCAGGGCATGATCCTGGAGTCCTGGGATCGAGTCCCACATTGGGTTCCCTGCATGGAGCCTGCTTCTCCCTCTGCCTGTGTCTCTGCCTCTCTCTCTGTGTCTCTCATGAATAAATAAAGTCTATAAATAAATAAAGAGAAGGCAAGAGAATGGGAGCATGAGTGAGGGTGGGGAAGGGCAGAGGGAGAGAGAATCTCAAGCCATCCTTGACACTCCTGTCGCCTGGGACACAGCGATGGACGTCCAAGCGGCCCCACAGGGAGCACTCGGCCTGGATACTTGGCTCTGCTGATGGTCAACCCGACGGCCTCCTTGAGGACTGGCCCCATCCCCAGGCCACACTACTCATGCCCGTGCAGGGTGTTTGCAAGGGGGCAGCGCTCCTGCCCTTGGTTCGCTCCACTGTGGAAAAACCAAGGCCGGGATCCTCACCCAGCATGGAGCCCGACACGGGACTCCCCCTCAGGAGCCTGAGATCATGACTTGAGCTGAAGCCAACAGTCAGACTCTTAACCTACTGAGCCACCCCGGGTGCCCCGATGCCTTTAAGTGCATATGTACATATATTGATATAAATTCATATGTATAAAAAAAATTCATATGTATATTATATGTATACATATAAGCTGGAAAGTAAGAGCTCTTTGGGAAATATAGGCGTGCACACATGCAGTAGGCAATATACCTATCCCATAACCTGTGTTACATACTTTACGTATTTTTCCTAGGACTTAGTTGTGCTTTCTGATTGTTATTTTTGGTAGCATTTTCTTCCTGTTTCATGGATAAAGTAGTTTCTTAACGCCCCATGAGGACACGATGCAGAGCATGAATAGACCCTAGTCACCTGTTCCTCATGAATAGACCCTAGTCACCTGTTCCTCTCCATCACGTGAGGTCCCCTGCCACTCACTGACCTGGGTCCTACAGTCTCTCGTGCTGTAGATGTGCTCAGGTGTCCGGCAGCCGTGAGCTACCCAGTCACTCTTCAGGATCAATCAGTAGAAAGTTGACTGTGACTTCTGTATCCAGGCAGAGCCTCCAGAGACAGGTCTCGCTCGGGGCTGGGTGTGCCGGGAGCTAGCCATTTGGTGGTGGGACCCTTCGGTGATTGGGATGGAGGGTTTCGCTCCGGAGTGTGAAATCTCCACACTGGCTGCCTTGGCATCTGCCAGGTATTGGTCCTGTTTCTTGTTTGTTTGCTGATTTGTTTTCTCTTTGTCTGATTGCTCTGCACACGGGCGGGGGCGGATGGATCAGCCCACTTATCTCTTCCAGGGGACGGTTGCTCATTCATTTGAGTGAATATACAGTTAATCGGCCATCCAGCATTCATTAAGCATCTATTTTGTGTCAATCACACAGTTGATTTAAAGTAGATTTAAGATGAAAAGACGTGGCTTCTGTTTTCGGGGGGCTCACAGACGTGAAACAGATCATTCAAACGTGGTCTGTTAGAATAGAAATATATATATATTTGAACACAGGACAATAAGGTCTTTACCCTGTGCAGCAGCCGACGTGAAGGCTTCGGCCAGGATGGCATCCTCTGTTGCAAAGAGAAGGACTGTCAGGAAGGCAGACAAATCCCAGGGCATAGGAGCGTCCAGTACGGACACAGGCACAGCAGTGTGGCGAGCTGGAGAAGGCCGCCGCTCGACCTGGCCAGATGCAGAGAGGAGGCGTGGTCACTGCAGTGGTGGAAAAGTGACTTTGGCTAAAGGGGCTCAGGGATCCCCGCTGAACCTCATGTCTGTGCAGGTACCTGGTGGACGGCAATGCTGTGGCATGGTTTCCACCTTGAGGGAGTTCATCTTCCAAGAAGGATCCATCAGCCAAGAATTTCAGTGCAGTCTGTAAAGACACGACACATGGATGGAGCGAAGGGCAGAGCAAGGACGGTGCGCTCGCCCTGGAGAGTCGTGCACGGTCGCAGGGAGGACCGGGCCCGAGCTGTGTGCGGGAGGGGTGGAGCAGGTGATCCAGACTGGGCTGGTGGCTAACGCAGCACGCCGTGCTCATTCTGGGGAGTGGGCTTAAGCAGTGGGGGGCCCCTGGGGAACAGATACAGACAGGGAAGAAACAGGATTAGAGGCGCCAGTGAAGGGCATTGGGATCGAAGGCCAGATGTGCGGCACATGTGCTGGTTGATGCACAGAGTCTGATCCTAATTGACCAAGAGCAGACCCAGGTGGTAACCAGCCCAGTACAACTGGCGGCAGGTAAACGCAAGACAACCACCTTCACTTGAGCATTTCTGAAACAAAGGGTTTCTTTCTCTTTACCAGGTGTTCCATGGTAGGAGTAGGATTAACGGTTTTTAATTTTTAATTCCTTTGTAAGAAGTAGTCATTAAAAATGCAAGTTCCTTAGAAAACGTCTGCCACCCTTCAAGCCAGCGCAAGCATCCATGTCGGGCAGCACGGAACAGGATGCGCAGAGCATAGCCGCGTTGGGTGTCCTGCTCCCTGGCGTTCCACAAATGCACTTGCCTCGTCGTGTGTGCGGGGATGCGCTGGCTTCGTGGTGGCCTCGGCAGGGGGATTATTCTTTCGGGTGATGGGTGGTTTGCTCTGACTTAACCAGATCAGACCGTGCAGGCCGACATTACAAATCGATGTGTGAGCGCAGGACCGTTCCGTATCCCTTAGCACACAGACTAGCGAGCCCGAGCCCGTATTCGTTAAAGGTTATGTTTGCCTTAAACTAATTAAAGCCATTTGTATCAAATGACTGGAATAACTTCCCATTTGAAAATAAAGAAAATAACTGAAGGAAGTTGGAATTTTTTTTTTTAAGTCTGAGTTAATTCCATCAACTGAAATGAGAACTGCACTATTAATTTTATTACATCCAAATGTGAAAATAAATCAGCTAGGTGAGGGCTGCATTTTCATATAGATTAGTCTGCAAAAAGTCAGAGCTGACTCGATAGGAGCTCCTCGGAGAGCAAGCGGGATGCAAGTGCCAGGACGGCAGGCGTAGGATTCAAGAGGCCGCCACAACCTGGTGGGTGGCGGAGGATGATGTTCCATTTACATCACCTTTTGTGTCTTTTTTAAAATATTTTTAATTTTTTTAAATAATAAATTTATTTTTTATTGGTGTACAATTTGCCAGCATACAGAATAACACCCAGTGCTCATCCCGTCAAGTGCCCCCCTCAGTGCCCGTCACCCAGTCATCCCCACCCCCCACCCACCTCTCCTTCCACCACCCCTAGTTCGTTTCCCAAAGTTAGGAGTCTTCCATCTTCTGTCTCCCTTTCTGATATTTCCACTTATTTTTTCTCCTTTCCCCTTTATTTCCTTTCACTATTATTTACCATGTAGGGTGGTAGGGTCACAGGAAACACAAGTCAGCTCTTGTGCACGGGGCGGCGTCTCCCCCTGTAGGTACCTGTACATTTAAATAATGCAAATGATGTAGGTTCGGATGGATGTATCTCAGACCATGATTTATAGCTAAGAGAATTTTTTAAATAGATGCTCGTCCTTTCAGCGTCTGTATGTAACGAGGTCCGCCTGGTGCCAAGCCCCCAGGCAGGTGCCAGGGCCAGAAAGACGCCGGCTGGGGCGGGCAGCCTCTCGCCGTCACTGGGACATGATAGATCCTTGATACGTCCTTCATCTCTGCTGCATGACAACGGCGCCAGACACGTTTCTTGGGACACATGAGAAAATTCTTAGGATTCTCCTCTTATGTGTGCTCACAGGGGACCAGGACCAGTGGAAGGGTCGAGAGTATTCAGCAGGTGGCTTGATTCAAAGCCGGGAAGGGCAGCACGCCCTGCTGTGCTGATTTCTGCGCCCCGGTTTACAGCTGGATTTAGTACAGCGATGACGCTTCGGGGGGAATGCACCCTCTTTCCTGATATATTGGGTCAATGTTTCCCTTAAACTTCTCACATTAGAATAATTGCTAAAATGGTGTTTTGGAAGACATGTCTACACAACCAAGCTGCATTTGTCAAAGAAAGTAATTGGATGTGGGGGGCCTGGGTTTGCACTTGGGGGAGTAGGGACCCGGAGAGCCTCTCTGCTCCTGACTCTGGGGGGGGGGTCGTCCTCGCTTGCTCACCCCCAGGCCACTCGGTGCAGCGGATGAAGCTGGTTTAGGATGATTTTGCCCCTAGAACCACCGGAATCCCGTTGCACGCGCACCTGCTGTGGCAGACAATGAGCACATGCCCGTCGCCAGAATCTTCTGTGTGGCTTAGTTATGGACTGAAGGCCCGTGTGTTCTGCAGAGTCACGTGTTGAAGCCCCAGCCTCCAATGTGATGGTATTCGGAGGTGGAGCCGTCGGGAGCTCATGAAGTTTAGATGCGGTCATGGGAGGGGCCTTCACGATGGGATCAGTGTCCTTGTAAGAAGAGAGCCAGAGCGCGCTGGTCCTCTGCCACAGGGAGACGCATCTGCAGGCCGGGCTGAGGCCCTCAGCAGAACCCCACAGCGCCGGCACCTAGGTCTAGGACTCCTGGCCTCCGCGCCTGTGAGGAATGAGATGTCACCTACCTGACATCTCAGCCACCCCAACTGCGGCATCTCTTGCGGCAGCCCAGGCTTCGTTTGTCCCGTTCTGTTGGGGACATCTGAGACGCAGGGAAGGAAGCCATTGTCCCTGTAGGGCCGAGGACGTGTCCCTTCTTTCCTTCTGTGTTCTCTGGCTGAAATGACTATTGGATTCGCGTAAGACAGATTAACAGGAGAAAGACACATTTAATTATGTTCCTACTGGAGCCCCACAGAGAGATGAGGCTTACCGGCCACCCTGAGCCATCCTGAGCTTAGCAGCAAGGGCAGGCCTGGATCTCAAGGGGGGAAGACAGTTCACAGGAAATGGGAGCAGCAGGTGTTTGAGGAGAAGTCTTTCTTATGTCAAAAAAGGTTATCTTTGGTAAGAGCTCTCTTCCTGGTAGGGGGCCTCCTATTTAAACTCTCTCAAAGGCATAAGAGGGACTTAAAATGCCTTCTTCTCCTTTGGGCCCTAATGGTCTTTAGCTGGGAATAATCCATATGCCAAAGTGGCACATTCAGTGGTGGCCTGCCCTCGACCTGTGGTCCCCATACTTTGGGGATAGAAAGCAGCCCGGCTGTCCCGCCTGGGTGCTGAGCCCCTTTCCAGCCTGGTCCCAGGAGGGTGCAGGGTGCAGTGGCTGCTGTTCCCTGATTGCTGGCCCTCCCAGGCCAGGTGGAGGAAAGGGGTCCCTCCCTGAGCCCCCTGCAGCTCCCCCTCCCAGGCCAGGGCTCTGGGGTGGGGCTGGGGGACTGGAGAGTGTGTCTCACTGGGCAGGCCCGGAGCACGCGGCAGTGGGGATCCCGCAGACAGACTCAGTCCCGTGGGGTAATGGACTATAGGGGGTGTGCTGTGCCCTTCCTGGCCGAGCCCTAAAGTTGGCCTCAGGGAAATGCAACCAGCGGGGTGCTCTCGGGGTGCTCTGGAACCCAGAGACCCGCTACAGGCTCCCATCGAAGCCAACAGGCTCAGGGGGGGTCATAATTCCTGCTCCGGGAATATGGGTTTCACGACCTCCCTGTTATATTACAATTGCTTTCATGCCGAATCCTATTCTTTTACAGAAATGTTCCTATTTGATAAAATTTAATGATGTAACTTAAAATACGAATACAGTTAGTTAATCACGCATTCCTCTTCCATATGGAACTAAAGCTTGGGAGAAGGGAGTTTGGAGATGTTTTAAAGTCTGAGACCGTGACGACTCACGCTAACATAACCCAAGTGCTAAGACAATATTTGAACTCTGGGGCCGCAAGACTTAATGTCAGCTTCGCCGGAACGCCCCTGAGAGTACTGGAGGCTCCTCTTGAGAGTCCTTTCTCTATGTAATAATAGTAACAGAAATTAGGGGCCTTGAAAAAATTTCCAGGGTGAAAGTAAAATTTAGTTACCTTGATCACGTGTGTCAAACATGAACACGCTACATGTGCCACAGCAGGGATACCAGCGTTTATGTCATCAAGGCCTCATGTCGTCGTCTGCACGTTTTCCACCTTTGGCTGCTCCCTGAACCTCCAAATCAGGGAAGGGATCTGCCGCTTTGCCGCTTGGCTCCCCACCGGCCCCTGGGGTCGGAGCGGGGTCGGGGATCTCTCAGCTCTGGGACTGTGCACCTGCTCTCCATCATCTCTAGGTGACCCTCCCGGGCTCTGGTCCCGTCCCTTCCCGTCTTGGGATCTCAGTTTTACATCCCGGAGACTCTCTCCATGTTCCTCGTGTGTGCAAGTGGCCGCCCCACCACACAGGGGCCTGGCCTGGCCTCGCCCGGCCTCCCCGGCTGCTGCTCGCTCCCTGCCAGCTGCTGACGCTCACGCTGGCCTCACACTCTGCCTTTCTCTCCCTCACACCCCCACGTCTCGTACCCAGCTTGGAGCAGGACAGTGCACAGCACGTGCTTCTTTTTTAAATATTTTATTTATTTATTCACGAGAGACACAGAGAAACAGAGAGGCAGAGACACAGGCAGAGGGAGAAGCAGGCTCCATGCAGGGAGCCCGACACGGGACTCGATCCCGGGATCCTGGGGTCATGCCATGGGCCAAAGGCAGATGCTCCACCGCTGAGCCCCTGGGTGCCCTTGGCACATACTTCTGAGCAAAAAGGGAAGAAACAGTTGTAAACCCCTTGTCTTTGGGTGGGACGGCTGGTCCAGGGCTCAGGGACGGAAATGGTGGCCTTTCGGCGGCCGGACGAGAAGGGGTGTGTGGGCCATGGCCTCAGGGAAGGACGGTCCCATAATCAGCCGTGTGACGAAATCATCACCGGGCCACGATATTGCTTAAGGTTCCGTTCACTTGCCGTAGATTCTGGATTAGCAGAATTGTCACCAACCTTAAAACCAAAATAGAAGAAATAAATCCGTGGTCCATGCTAGGTGAGCTAGGACGGGAAGAAACAGCTGGGAACCCCGGCCCCCCAGAGTTGGTGGAGGGGGGTTTTGCCTGAACTTTGCAGGGTCCTGAGGTTGGAGGTGCCGCCAGCAGGGCGGACCCAGGCTGCCGGCGGCCTCTGAGGGCCAGTTCTTCATAGCCCTGGTCACTGCATTCTCGAATTAAAAGAAAAGTTTAAAAACTGATTTAAATGAGACACATGTTCATAACTCAAGCCAGTCCTGCCCGTAAGCATGAGCCGGAGGAGGAGACGGGGCGTCCTCACCCCGTGGTGCCGCTCAGGGCCCGGGGGGCAGCCAGCCTGGCCTCGCACAGACCCGCTGTCCCTCCCGTGGGCAGAGCCAGGGGGAGCGTTGCCGGAGCCCCGGCCGCCCCCGTCATGTCGTTCACCCGCTGCAGGTCGGGGCGGCGAGGCCGTGCTGCGGGCGCCTCGGGGGAGCGTGTCCTGCGGGCTGTGAACACCCACTCGGGAGCACCTCGGAGCTCTTGCGTACCGCCGTCCGTGCGGTGGTTTGCGTGGCTCTATCAGAATTGCTTTGTTTTCTCATTAAACAATTAATTTGTGACTCTTTGGAGTGTGCAGTGGAGTCCCATCTGTTGATTCTGTTATTTAACTTGATAAAAGAGGGCCATCGCGTGTGGAAAACCAGATAGTCATCCGGGGAGCATTTATGCTGAGGCGGGTGCCTGGTGGGGGTGTGCGGGCCCCGTGGAGGCCGGCCCTGGGCGGGGGCGGGGGCCGGGGGCTCCCCCAGGGGCTTCCTCACGGGGTGACCGGGGGGTCTCCCGGGCCCGGTTCCCATTCAAGACGAGAGCCTGTGGGGCAGGGAGTCCTGCCCTGAGGTTGAGGGGCCCCACGGTCTCCAGGCCTGGGAAGTGCACCCCCGGAGGCTCCTGGTCACGGTCACGGCAGCCCAGCGGGTGGGGCAGCGGGACGTGCCCCCTGCAGACCCACACCGTCCTTTCCAAAACCACTTTGAGGGCTCTGGCCTGTGAGCTTCCCCTTCCTACGCTGGTGGGGAGAACCTCCGCTGCGCCCCTGGGGCGTCTTGTTTCAGATTCATCGTCCTGTTGACGGGACGCAGGGGGGCCCACAGGTGCAGAGGCTCCCCGGAGAGGTCAGCTCCGAGGCCCAGTGCAGGGCCCAGGTGCCCTCCTGCCCACGCAGGGGCCTGGACGCGGGTCCTCGAGCTGTGCCATCACCGCGTGAGAACCAGCTTCCCCGGGACCTCAGGCCCTGGAAGCGGCTGTTGTGTTAGGACTCAGTCCCAGGGCACCATGAGGAAGCTTGGAAAGGGCTCCGGACGGAGGAGCAGGGGTGGGGGTGCCCATCCACCACGGACAGGCCGCACAGATGAGTGACGGCCACAGGCCCCCGTCTGTTCCAGAGGAAACAAGTGGAAGCGACGACCCCCAAGGCCTGGGGGCTGGATGGCTACGTCTTGGGGTGCAAGCATCGTGAGCCGTCTGGCGCCGTCAGCCTTCGGTGCAGAAGGGGAGGCGAGCCGGCCGGCCTCCCGCGGGAGCGTGTCCCCGGGCCTTCCCGAGCCCTTCACCTGTGCACCTGTCCACCTGGCCGGCGCCCCGGAAGCAGGTGTTCGCTCAGGCCTGGGGGCGTGCAGCTCCGAGAGGACCCGACCAGCAGGGAAGCGAGAACGCCCCAGCCAGGGGAGGTGACAACGTAGCTCCCAGAAGAGGGGCCTTCCACCGCGAGCGGGGGAGTGACGCACCCCGGGGCTACTTCCAGAGGACTTCTGTTTGACCCCCACCCCCTTCAATAAAGTCGCAGCTGACTTCGTGTTCATTTGTTCCAACCTCTGTCGGGTTTCCTTCCTCCCCTTTGTGGCGCGTGTAGGCCTGACAGCGACCTAAGCAAGCGGCGGATCGCGGCCACCGTGTTCGTCTCCTACCGCGGCCGACCTGGCACCACGGTCCTCGTACTAGTCTTCGTGCATGGAGGGGGCGCAGCAGCAGCCTCGGGGTCCCCAGGGCGCCACGGCCAGGACGGCAGAGCACGGGGCCGGGTGCGCGGGAGCCTCCCGAGGCCGGAGAGCGAGGCGGCGACTCCCTGCTCTCGGCAGCTCCGGGCCCTGCGCCGCCTGGAGGGTGGGTGCTGCTTACGTCGCCCAGCCCCGAACCCTGAAACGGAGTCACGCCTTTCGGAAAAGCTCGGGTGCTGTACTTCTGCAGCACGTCCGACCGGAGCCGAAGGGAGGGGTTTTAAGGATGGTTTCCAGGTTTGCGGGACTCCCACTCCGCCTCCCCGCCCTGCCCCGTCTCCATCCCTGCGTCCACCTGCCCCCGGCTCCACCCCCCCTCCTGGTCCACGTTGGTGGCAGGGCCCAGCAGCCCAGCAGACGCCCGACGGCGCCCAGAACGTCCTTTCCTATGGAAGTCCCCGCTCGCCGTGTCTCCGTCACCGTCAGCACCTCTACTTGTGCGGGATAATTTTGACGGTGAACCTGTCTTTTGCAATCGCGCGGGGCTCCCCGAGCACACGCTGCCGGGTCAGGAGGGGGCCTGGGGCGCCGCCCAGCTGGTCCCTCCGCGCGCAGGTGCTGCGCCTGGCTGCCCGCTCCCTCTCTCGGGGCCCAGGTTCCCTTGCAGACCTGCCCTCGCCCCGCGCTGGATGCCTGGTCTGGGCACGGGGGTGGGGGGGGGGGCACGTTACAAGCAGGTAGGAAACGAGTTCTCTCTGCAGCTTGTCAGCTCTGGGGTCGCTGTCCACGAAACACTTGGTGGGACTTGGAAATGATTCGCTATTGAGATGAAAACAGCCTTCAGTCCCGCGGGGTCTCAGCGGGGTCCTGGGACCTCACTCGCCGGCCCCTGCTGGGGAGCGGGGAGGTGGGGGCCGGGACAAGGCGGGCCCGACATCCCGGCCCTTCACGTGAACCCCCCAGGCCCAAGAGCCCCCCGGCACCTGCCGTCCTGGCCGCCCCACGCTCTCCCCGCTGGGCGGACGTGAGGTCATAGTCCGGGACCGTCCACGGCCGGGTGGCGGGACTGTCCTTCCAACCCGGGGGCCTCTGGGAAAGCAGCCGGAGCACCCGTTAACAGGGGCACCCCTGCCCTGCCGCCAGTGCACGGGCCGCGGGCTCCCGGGCTACGCTTCTCAGTGTGGGGACGACTCGGCCACAGGCACCTGTGTCCCTGCGGACATGTGGAGCCCCGTCTTCCCCACGGCAGCCCCACTCCCAGGGTCTGGTTACTCTGACTCGGGGCCTCGCAAGCCCGGCTGCGTTGGCCACTCTGGGCAGTCACACGCCCCAAGAGGTGGGACACGCCACCCATGTGTCCCCTGGTGAGAGGACGGGACAGGAGAGCAAGACCCCGAGGCCCACCCGCCTTGGCCAGGTCTGCACCCGGCCTCCCTGCGGCCCCTGAGCCGGCACCGGGGTGAGGGGGGCACCCTGGGAGCTTACGCCTCGCTCCTTCCGGCACTTGGGCTGGGGTGAGAACCGAGGTCAGTGGCTCCGTACTGCCCCGTTGGCACAGTCCTCCGCGGCGGGGCCTGGCCGTGGCCACGTGGTGCCAGGGACGCAGGGACGGGGTGCATGGGCCTCCTCGGGGTGGCAGGCGCAAATGGAAACAGGATGGAGGGGGCCGTGCCTCCCCAGCACCCGGCTTCTGTCCGTTTGCTCTCAGCCCTGAAGTCCCTGCACCACCTGCTTCCGCCCGTCCGACTGTCCGTCTGTGTCCCGGCCGATAGCTCCAGCTGATCCCCCACGGGGCAGCATTAGGGCAGGCGCCCCCACTGCCCCGGGGTCGGGGTCCCCCTGGGGTGCTTGTCCGCAGGGCGCACACTCTGCAAACCACCGTGTTCTCCAGGCCTCATTTAGAAACACGTGCAACAGGCCTGACTGTCATTTTTATTACCCGACACATAAATTGCGTTTTTCTCCTTATTTTATTGTCAAATTTTCAGGGGAGCTCGATGCCACTTAAATTGACAAGCAATTTCCTCCCTCCCTAATGGTTTATTTTGCAACCTGGAAAATGACTCACCTGGTCTGTTTTTCTTCCGTGTAAAATGAGGTGACGGTTCCCGCTTTGCCTAAGCGTCTGGGGTGGGGGTGGATTACGTCACGATGGTGCTCGTGGGCAGGCGGCGGGCCGGGGGCTTGGAGCCCGGGGGGGAAACGCCGTTCCTTGTTCCCCGTGACACGTTCCTGTTTGTCGGTGATGAATCCTCTGTTCTTGGAGGTGAAAATGTTCAAATATGGACACGGGGTCACCGGACTGGCACACGCAGAAAACGGAGCCCCCGTGAGTCCAGGATTATCCACTAACACTCACCCGTCTACACAGCCTGCTGCGTGCGGTGGATGGAGGTCACTGGGGAGGGGCACCTGTCTGCGGGCACGGAGCCCCTGTGACCGGCCGTCCGCGGGCCCGTCTCCCCGTGAGCCCCGGCACGCTGCAGGCTGAGGCCAGCGAGCACCCAGCGGTCAGGGCTGTGGACCCTCTGGAAACTTCCTGGATGGCCTGAGGACTCCGGTGGCCCCGCTGTGCCCTTCAATCCTGCCGCCCTGGGAAATCCCCACCGGGCTCACATTGGGGCAGACACGGGGGGTCAGGGGTCCCTCAGCCTAGGAGGAGCCTTCCCACCTAGATCCAAGTTCCCGAGGAGCCGTCCGTCTGAGGTCGCTGCTGGCTTTCGGAGTAGGAACGGTGGGTTCTCTCTCCTGCCCTCTTCCCGGGGATTAATCCTCCTGCGGCGTCGGCCCCTCTCCCAGGAGACCGATCGCACCCCCGCCCCCAGGGTCACTTCTCTTCCCTTGGGATTATCCTCCAAATAGCTCCCCGCATCCCAAAGACTTTTAGAATCCCCCAAACTGGAGGAAGCTTGAGAGATGGCTCCACTGCATGGATGGGGAGCCTGAGACCGAGGGAGGCCACGGTTCCCCGAGTTAGAATCCGATCGAACGTCGAGTTTTCCTTTGAATTAGGACGCACCGATGCAGCTTTCCTATCCTTTTGAAGCGTTAGGTACTTTTGTCTGCAATTCATTTTAATAAATTGAAGAAAAAAATGGTTTGAATGTCTTAAAGAAAATCCTAGCGCTTTGTCCAATAGGAGCAGCCTTTGCTGAGCCGAGGGTCGGGGCTCCCACCAGACCCGCCGCCCCGTGCTGCGCCCCGGAGCTGCCCTCGGTCGGAGGCCTGACACCCTGGTGTGTTCAAGGGGCTGAGCTATGGCCCCTGCTGGCCTCCCTGACGGGCTCGGGGGGCGGGGGAGCGGCTGACGGGTCGCACCCTCCCCTGCGTGTCGCCCACAGCAGCAGGGCCGCGCCGGGTTCCACGTGAGCCGCAAATAAGTGCTTGTCGGTTGACGGATGTGGTGATTTTCAGCACAGACACCCTCCCTCCTTACAGATGTCCCCCGGCCTCTCGGCCCGACCGGGAGGAAAATCGACCACAGGCCACGGGAGAGCACTTGAGACCGCGGAGCCGGGCCAGACGGACGGGGGGGGGGGCCCGCCTGAGAGCTCTCCGCCCCGGAAACCCACGGTGACCCCGAGGCGCCCCTGCGCCCGTAGCATCATGACTCGTGCATTTTCCTCCACGAACTTGCTTTCTTGGGCACTCAGGGGAGCCTTTCCTGACCACATCGTCGGGGTTGCGGAGAGGCCGGGGCAGGGAGTTCTTGGGCGCGTCAGAGCAGCCCCCAGAAGTGGCCACGGGGAGCCGTGTGACCGCGCTTCGACGGCGGAAGGGCCCAGACGCCGACCCCGTTACGTGGGAGAGACTGAGGCACAGCGGCCGGCCCCCCACCCCCGGGGCGCCTGCGAACCCACGTCTGTTAGGATACACGGGTCCTATAGACGCTGCACTGGGTACCACACAGGCACCCGCCCTGGGGCGTCTGGGGGCTGCGGCTGGGATTTCGGGGCCCTGACACGATCCTCACCCCCATGGCCTGGAATGGCCGACGGCAGCTCCGGGGCTCAGGACTGATGGGAGCCCTGACCCTCGGCTCAGTCACAGGGAGCCCTGCACATCCTTGGGCTCAAAAGCCAGATTTGAACAGCTGGTTGTTACCAAGATCGACCGTTTTCAATAAAAGAAAGGTCGTGATATGTTTTCTCAGGATCGTGAGGGACCAACCCCGAGTAGCGACTCGCGTGTGCCATGAGCCCACCCCGCGCACGGCCTCGCCCACAGGCCTCCGGATGCGTGTCTCGCGGTGTGCGCTATTTACACGTGGAGGAGACCCTGACACATGCGTGGGCTCACGGTGCTGTGATCTTCCATGGGGTCGTCACGGGCTCCGTGGTGCAGGACGGCCCCACAGCCTCGTGGCGCCCTGGCACGGCCCCTTCCGTTTTGCACGGAACGCAGAGCACGGCTGGGGCTCGGCTGGGGCGGGACGTTTGCAGCCACCCTCCCGGGTCCAGGGACAGAGCAGGCCCCAGCACAGGCACTGGGTGCGGGGAGTCCAGGGCCACTGCCCACAGGGGGCTCGGTGCCAAGCGGAGGCTTCTCTGCGCCTTAGGCCTGCTCCGGGCTGGGTCTCCGGGGGAGGCGGGTCTCACGCTGTTCCCTGGGGCCCCTCGTGGCTGTGAGGTCCTGCCCGGGACCCGGGAGCTCCTTCAACTGTGCCCCAGGGCTCGACAGGGTCCCCGGGGGCGGCCGCCTTCCTCCTCTGGCGTCGTCTGCAGCCGCCCACCCTCTGTGGCTCTGTCCTCCGCAGGCCCCCGATGCGTCCCCGCGGGTCTCTGGCCCGCCTAGATGCTTTTCGGCCGCACGCTGTCCCGTCCCATCTGCCCAGCGCAGCAGCGAGAAGAGCGGGGGGCTCCAGAACCGCGTCTCGGGGGCCCCCTCGGTCTCGAGCACAGTCGGTGGGTGGGTGGCCGCGTGGAGGGGCCGTGGGCGGGAGCCCAGACGGGGATCCCCGGGGTCTGGTGTCCTGTGGCAGCCACGGGCTCCTCGGACGGGGCGGGGGAGGCCCTGGACCTGACTAAACCGCCGACCCTGGCTTCTTGTCTGGTTCCAGCCCAAACAGCAAATGTTCATGTTGCTGGACACCCAGGTCCTGAGCCCTCACGGCTCAAATGGTCCCCGTGGGGGGAAGCGTGGGCGAAGCGGCTTGGGCGTGGATGCTGGTGAACCAGGCCTGGTTACCGTGAGGATGACGTGTCCCCCCGTACGACATGAGACGCTGATGGAAGTGGTCCTGGGATTTCAAAGTGGAACTCCGACTCTCTGGAGCCACCTGGTAAACTGAGGCACGCTTGACTTTCCCCTGGCTTCCCCAGGCTGTGCCTCACTTTCTGCCGTGCTTTGCCGCCGCGTCGTGGGCAGGCAGCCCTTCCCGTCCACTGTTTTGCACGTTTAGCTCCTCCCGCCATGCGGGCGAGTACCTGGCTCTCCGTGCTGTGGGGCTGGGGCCGCGGGTGGGCAGTGCGTCCCCAGTGGAGCCCTCTTGACCACCCGGGCTCCTGGCCGCTCCTGGTACCTGGACGGGAGGTGGGCTTTGGGGAGCAATCCCTGCAGGTTCCGGAGACGTTAGCGCTGCTCCGGGCTCTGCTGATCTCCGTGAGTGATGCTACAATGTCCCACTGCCCTGAGGTTAGAATTTTCGTGGCTCAGGTTCGGTTCCCTGGTTCAGTGGAAGCTGGCGGCTCCTTCCTCGGGGCCAGTCTGGACACGGGCCCGTGCTTGGTGTTGCCACGCGTCCTGGCGGTGGACACGGCTGCCCCGGGGCCCGCAGGTCGGCCCTGACCCACCTCTGGGCTCGGGACGGGCCGCCCTGCCCGCTGGACCCGGCTCTGCAGCCCCAAGGGCCCCGGGGGCAGACGCCCGCACCCCATCCCGGCCCGCGGGCCCCTTCCCACAACCGCCTTGCCAGGCTGCGCGGCCGAGGAAGCCAGAGCCGCCAGGCTAAGGTGGGGGGAAGGCGTGGCGGGCTCGTTTGACCCCCGGGCTCGGTGTGTGTGCGCGTGTGCACGTGCCTGCACACGTGCATATAAGGCACTGGTCTTGCCCCTTCCTGCCACCCCGACCCTGCTGGATGGACGGATTTGTCGGTTTGCGGGGCTGGATGGCCTGGGATTTGGGTTCTTAGTATCGGCCCCACGGCTAACGGCACCGGGTCTCACCGCATCTGAACGTCTGAGGGCCGTGCGCACGGTTCAGAGGAAGAGGGACCTAATCTTGGTCTCTGTGTGCAGAAGGCGCATTTTTGTCACTTCCCCCTCCCTCACCGCGGTGGTGACACCGGCGCCCGCAGTGCTAATGGGGGGATGGGGGGTCTGAGCAGCGTGGACCCGTCAGGATGGGGACCAAGGGTGGCCCGCCCGTCCTGGCCACGAGCTAGCAAGGCCCGAGAAAGCCTGGTCCTCCTGCCCCACGCTGGCCTTCATCCTTGTCACGGAGCCCGCCGGCTGCCGGCTGCTGGCCGTCAATCCACAGCCCATGGGCCTGGTCCAGCGGCCGCAGCCAGCGGTGAGGTGGGTGGTGCGCGGGTCCAGGAGGAGTTGCCGCGGGCCTTCGGGGCCAGCAGAGGGACTTTGTCACGAGACCATGATCGAGGTCTGGGACGGCACGACTGTTCGGGGGGATGCGTGGCGTGTGCTGTGCGGCGTGGAATTTTCAAGGCCACTTTCTGTCCGTTTGGTTTTTCCAAAGTGACGTGACTGATGGGTGCTGATGACAGCTGTTTTGGTCCCGCAGATAAAAGCCGAGAGCGCAGCCGAGCGCCCTGCCCGCCCGCCCTGGTGCTGCACGCCGAGAGGAAGAGCCCGGCCAGGGACGGAGACGACAAGGTTGGTCTCGGGCCCCTGCTCGCGGTGGGTTAGGAGGACCAGGGACACGCACACACCTGTTTTCCCACCTGGGTCACATGCGGCGACGCTTTCCCGTCCGCCCCGTGAAACGGAGCCGAATCCACGAGTCGGCCCGGAGCACAGCCGGCGGACGGGTGTCCGAGGGTGCGATCCCAGCCGCCCGGCCTGCCCTGTGGGTCCTGGCTCCAGGCCTCGCGGGTCGGGGCTCCGTTTGGAGCAGCGTGGGTGGCGAGCTCGGCTCCCGCGTGCGTGGGCTGCACACTTCAGGGCTCCAGGCCGCAGCTACACAGACAGCGCCCGGGGAGGCCTGCGCACGCCTGCGTGTGATCTTATCCGTGTGTGGACCCCTCCACCCCCCACATTGGCTCTTCCTCCCCTCGTTCTCATCTTAGGCTTCTCTTTACCTTCCTTAAAATCCTAAAACGGCATTTTGAGGATTGACCATGGCGCATTCACCTTCCCGAGACCGACCCACGGGATTACATTTATCGCTACATTTGAAAATCACAAACGGGGGATCCCTGGGTGGCGCAGAGGTTTAGCGCCTGCCTTTGGCCCAGGGCGCGATCCTGGAGACCTGGGATCGAATCCCATGTCGGGCTCCCGGTACATGGAGCCTGCTTCTCCCTCTGCCTATGTCTCTGCCTCTCTCTCTCCCTCTGTGTGTGTGACTATCATAAATAAATAAAAATTTAAAAAAAAAAAAAAAAAAAAAGAAAGAAAATCACAAACGGCACTTAATTTGCTCTGATGTGTCAAGGATCCTGGAGGCCGGTCGGCCGCCTCAGAGTCCGGGGCACGTTCTCCTGAACCTGCTTCCGCCGGGTCCGTCTCCGCCGCGGGCCCCGTGAGCCTCCCCGTCCCCGCGGGCTCTCCTGCCCGTGTCCCCGCGAGGCCATCGCCGGGCAGCATCACCCACCGGCGTGTCCGCGCCTTCCGCGGCCGTCGCACCAACGTCCCTCGGCCTACGTGGTCACGACTGTTAGCACGCGTTGCACGTTTGCTCCCGGATGTAGGATCCCTCTGTCGGAGATGAACATCCGTGCCGGAATTACGTATTTATTAAACAAATATCCTTTCTAGCGCCTTAACTATGTTCTGGATCCCTGGGCCCTGCGCCTCTAATTCACTTTTATCGCTTCAGCGCGGAAAGGGAGTTTTATGCCATTTTTATCACCAACAGGAAATCACGAGCAGCGTGTGCCACATGGAGAAGACCTCGGTAATTAGCGGTAGAGAATCCCAGCATTGCCAAATTTAAATGTTGGTCCCGGCCACAAATCACGCCCCGCCAAATCTGCGTGAGTAATTAGCTGGGGGTAATCCGCTGCTCGGAGGCCCTCGCCGGGTTTCTAGCGTTCAATTAGCTTCATAATGAAAATCTCCCCTTGTTTTTCTAATTGGATCAGTAATATAAACTCTCGTCTCAATATATATATTTTTTAAAAACACCACTTTCTGGGTGCCCCCTGGCCCCCGTTTATGTTCATTATTTATCCTGACCACTTTTTTTTTTTTCCCTCACAGGAGGGAAAGTCATCTTTTCCTACCCGAAAATTCTAAATGGAATTATTCTTCGACTTCAGAACGTAGGGATGATTATAGAAATTAAAGATCGTTCATTCCGTGTAATTGCCTGTGTCCGGGCGTGAACACAGGAGGAGCCTGGAGAAAGCCCAGGATGCACTCATGCAAGCTTGAGGGCCCCTCGGGTCCCGGGCATCCCTCGTCCCTCCCCGTTTGTCCTCAACCAGAGACCCCGCGGGGACCTTCCTGGAGGAACACTGTCGGCGCGGGCCTCCCGTCCTTCCTCTCGGCCGCCGGCTCTGAGCACACTGTCCTGCGGCCCTGACCACGGGCCCTTCCCAGTCCTCATCTCGCACACGGGCGGCTGGACACGGGGGGCGGCCCCCCAGAGCACCACGTTTCCGTGCATGGGACTTGCTTTGCCCTGGGCTTTCAGTGACACTTGGGCTTCTCTGAACTTTTGGTCCAGATCTCGTGTCTCAGTGCTCGCAGAATTCAGGTTTGCCTCTCTGGCTTGCCGGCTTGCACGGAGGCTGACGTGGCCTGCACGAGCGCCGGCCCAGGTGCATGTGGGGTTCTCTGCCCACGCCCTCCTTGCACCCGTGCCCTCCTTGCACCTGCACCCTCCTTGCACCTGCACCCTCCTTGCACCCACGCCCTCCTTGCGGCAGGTGCCCTCCCCTCACGTGGCAGCGCTAAGCCCTGCAGTCCGGACCCTCCAAACCCATGCTTAACCATCTCCTCACCCCTAGGGTGTCCCGTAACGTCCTGTAACAAGCAATGGGAGATACTGGGTTGGCATTCTTTTTTTTTTTTCCTTTCATTCAACAAATCTTGAGCTTTAGTAGCACCTGACATTCTCAGCTGAGAGCCTGGTGGTTGCTTTGAATACCATCTTGGTGTTTTTTTAATCTCACCTGAATTCTTAAGAGAGAAAGAGAGAGAGAACACAGTCTCATATTATTCTACGTTTGAGATTGAAAATGTACAAAGAGCTGGGAAAAGAAAAACCGTGTCCTCCCCACGCCGCAGCAGTTTGCATGCTCACCTGCCACTCCATTTCTCTCCTTCAGCTGCTCCAGGGTCGAGATGACACTTTTTAAAAGATTCCTCATTGTGGCTTTTGTGGTTCTACCTGCAGGAATTCGGTTCTGTTTTCCCTCCGTTTGGCCAACAGCCAGCAAGGCAGCTAAAGAAGTTAATCCAGACCTTCCGTCTGCGCCTGCGTTGGTGTTATCCCCACCCCGTCCCGTCTCTCCTCCAGCCACTTTCATTTCTCTCCACATCGTATCCATGATGAACGACGAGCAAGTGCCCCAGCCATGTATTTTTTCTCTTTCCCATAATAGAGAATAAATCTTCGTTTTCTCCTAGGTGATGTCATGTTCAAACCTTCTTTATCTCATCAACAGAGACGCCGACCCAGAGAGATTTTCAAACCCAGCTCTGCCCCTGGAGTCCCCTGCACCATGTCATAGGCCCCCCGAGCTGAGCCCCCAGCTCGATGCTCACAGAGGGGAGACCACCCTCACCGGGTGCTGCAGGGGGGCGGGCCGGAGTCCTCCTCCTGCCGTCAGGGCCCGGCCTGAGCACACCGGGATCCTCTTGCTGCTTCTGGCGTCCTCGCCAGGGGACACGGTTTTGGAAGCTCTGAGCTGCGGCCTCTGAGTTTGCAGCTCTGGGGGCCCAGCCTGTTCCTGGAGATGAATGCCACATGATGTTTCACCCACGAGATGTTAAGGCATCCGGAGGCAATCTCTCGGCGGTCTCTGCAGAGAGTTTAGCCAATTTGGGGTAATGAGGGAGATGCCTTTGTCTGAGTCCCTCAGCACGGTCTGTTGTGCCTTCAATTCCGTATTCTCAGCGTAATTGCTCAGGCCTGTCTGCTTTGCCACCCTGAGCGGGCCGTTATCGAGTGGGTGCTGTGGGCAGGCCCGTCTGCAGGAGACACGTTATTCTTCACTTGCTTGCCTAATTGAAGATGAGCGTTTAAATTAAAAAAAAAAAAAAAAGTGCTATCCTTCTCTTTCTGTTGAAAGGAGCCTCCATCGATACTCGTCACAAGAGAGGACAGTGCGGCGGAGGGCAACAGACCCGTGGCCTCTACCCCGGTGCCCGGATCCCCCTGGTAAGATGCCCCAAGACCAGTGACCAGTAGCCTCGTCCTGACCCACGCTTGCTTGTTGGCACCAAAGCGGACGTGCACGTTCCTTAGGTGATACTGTGCTTTAAAAAAATTAATTTGCGGCGCGTGGCAGGGACAGCTGCACACCGTTGTCACATTCTGCAGAAAGAAAAATAGCATTTAAGTGCTAAGGTATCTTGCTCTCGTGCATTTGCGCATCTCTATTAAAATAGTGAGCTGCTGCATATATGTCAGTGAAAGACGCCGTCTGAAGAAAACGTAGCACGCGTTACGCTTCAAGGAGCCTTTTTCCCTCTACTCCAGGAACATAGTAACCGGATGGCTGCTAATTAGAGATGTGTCTGGCTCTCTCCAGCTGCCCTGTGAGGATTGCTGATCTTTGAGTATGCTGTACTCAAAATACCCTCCACGGGGGAGCCACTGTCTTTGGTTTTTAAAAATGTCCTTTTATAATGGAGTAATTTGGAAGCAGAATAAGAAGGTTATTATAATAAAAATTAGTTTTAAAAACCTGAAGACGAGAGGGTAGGACAGAGCTGGAAGGAACAGCTAGCCCAGACAACAGAGTCCACCGCATGGGCCTCTGCGTAGGAGCAGCCACCTGCTGATGGTCCCCCGCGTGCCATCGGCCTTGCACGGCGTCCCTGGTGACCGGCGATGCCCGAAGGAAGGGCAAGTTGGGCACCTACCGGGCCCCGCGTACCTGCCCTGGTCACCTGCCTCTTGTGGTCAATCATGTTCTGACCACCCGGAGCCCTGGGCCTGCATCCCTTCTCTGCACGGCCTGTGGTTAGTGTCGCCAGCACTGGCAGCCCCTGCCCTCTGCCTTCAGCTGCAGCCGCTCCGCACCCTGAAAATGCTGTCGGAGAAGAGCCTGCCTCCGCTCGCACACAGCGCACACCCGGCCCTCGGGCGTCCCCTCACGCGGGGAGTGTCCTGCAGCTCCGTTCAAGCCAGACCCCAGAGGCTAACAGCCCTGCCCCTCCTGCTGCCGCTCTCCCCAGACCCGGGCTATGTCTGTACATGGGCCCGGCTGACCGCCCAGGCAGGGTCCCTACAGCTTCCCTCGGGTGTGATCACGGGGTAGGATGACTCACGGAGCTTAGGAGAAAGGTTGACCCGTGGTTACAGTCTTGTTAGGAAGGATGGGACTCAGGAACAGCCCCACAGCAGGTGGAGCTGTGTGGGGCCGTCCGGGAGCTCCCGTGCCCCTGAGAGCACCACCCACAGGACCCGAGTGTTCAGGGACCAGGAGCTCTCCCAACGCCCTTACTGATGGGGCTGCCCCCTGAGCGAGCTGGCTGGGCGGTAGGTGGCACAGTCACCCTCCTGCAGGACATCGGAGCCCCGCGTGGGCCTGGACGGGCTCCACGGCCCGAGGATGCACTTGCTGAGTGGGAATGAGGCCTGTGGGCTGGCACCTGCGCTTGCATCCCCGCCGGAGCAGAGAAGCTGCGCTCCTCCGTGTGTGCTTCCCGGACTCAGTTCCACCGGGAGCGGAGCCCCTTGGTGTGTGGGGCAGCTCTTGGGTTAAGGGTGTGCATGTTGACGGAGCCCCCGCATGCCTGAGGGGTCAGTTTGCACGTCCCCCGACGCGGAGGATGGACCCCTGACCTTGGGGGTGAAGGGGCCCCCTCGCCTTCATTCTCCGGTGGGGAGGTGGCTTCGCGTCAGCGCGGCCTGACCTCCTCATTTGTCTTGACGTCACGTGAGGGAGCCTTGGTTGCAGCTCACGTGTCCCACTCCGCTGTTGGCCACCAGGAAGCCTCTCCCGCCCGGGGTGCCGGGCCGGCCTCACCTTCCCTCCGCTGCTGCCCCTTGTTCTGGACTTTGCTGCTGTTGGGCTTGTTCTTCGGGTCAGTCAGTTCTCAGGCAGGCAGAGGGCAGGGGGCCCCATGGGAGGATGGGACCCTGGCTCCATCACCTGTGTCCTCCCGGCCACCTGCGTGTCAGGGCATCTGACTCTGCCTGCACACGTCGTGGACACCCTCATCAGATGCAGACGGTTCCAGGAATGCACCTTCACCCCTCTGACCAGGACGGCTTGATGCTCAGGTGTTGCGTGTGGACGCGGGCTCGGGGGACCGTGCGGTGTGACCGGGTCCCTTGGACCTGAGCTGGGGATGCAGGCACGTCCTGCAGGTGCTGGCGGGTGACCCGACGAGCTCTGTGGTTTCACTAAGCGCCTCTCTTTACTTCTCATGGTGAGATGCCGGGGCTCCCTGCTCAAGTCTTGGGGAATCCAGTTCTTGTTCTTGCCCCAAAGGCACGTGCTCTGCGCGGTGGTCCCGTCGGTCAGGAGGCCCCACCGCTGTCCTCAGAAGTGGACCCTCCTCCTAATCCTCCGGGGCGAAGGGTGAAGGCTCAGGCTGCCAGCTCAGGTCAGATCTGAGAACTAGACCTCACCTGTGGGACCTGAGCCTTGACGTCAGACCAACATTCTCCAGGGAAAACTTGGGATTTCTAGAAGACTCTAGAAGCTTCAGGGTACATGGGGCAAACCCAACAGGCTTGGAAAAGACTCCTCTGGACCATCACAGAGCTGGGGGCGGAGGCAGCTGGTATCACAATAAAGAAGTAAAGAGCTTTGGAATCTACTCAAAACACGTAAAAATGGAAATCAAAATATTCTTATTCTCTTCGCTTTTTTGCTCTGGTCACATTTTGACCAAATCGGAGCTTGAGAAGTTGAATGCGTGGGAGGACGGAGGGTCGGTCAGAGCCTAACTGCTCGGATGTGGCGGAGAAGGACACACTTGCTGCGGGAGGTTGAAAGCTTCGCTCGCTGGGGGACCTCGGGGGGGAAAACTGCCTGGACTGGGAACCTCCTGGTTCCGCGCAGGGAGGGCTGAGGAGCGCGGTGGGGGCCCCAGCGAAGAAGCGGCTCTCTTGATTGTTTGTTTTTAAGATTTTATTTATTTGTTCATGAGAGACACAGAGAGAGGCAGAGACCCAGGCAGAGGGAGCAGCAGGCTCCCTGTGGGGAGCCCGATGCGGGACTCGATCCCAGGAGCCACCCAGGCATCCCTCCCATGATTATTCCTGTGTGTGACCGGCTGTCCTCTCTGCCAAGAGACACGGCCTGAGGCACCGCCTTCATCACGTTAGCATCACATGAAGCACCGGAGAAATGCCAGGTCAGTGCCGGACACACAGGGCAAGAGGGACCCCTCGTTCCTTCCAGCTGCTGCCAGCGTGACCCCTGGATGCGGCTTCAGAGCCCAGAAAAACTTCTTGGGCCAACTCTGCTCCCCAGAAGCTCATGTAGCTTGATGCCACGGGGAAGTCTTAAGGATGCCGTCACCTGGGGCGCGAAGCCTGCATCTGCACCTTCATAGGAGGTGACATCCCATCCGCCTCGAAATGCAAGAGGGAGTCGTGGGGAGAGACGCGATGTAATCTGAGCTGTTCTTTCCAATCTGCTCCTGCCTCGGGTGGGCTGGTTCTAGAACAGCGCTGTTCAGTGTCTCACGGATTTCTGTTTCTCCATTTCTCCTGCTCCTCGTCCTCCTCCTTTTGTATAATCTGGCTTTGGACCCACATGGCAATTCTGGCGGCAGCTGAGCTACTCCACTACTGGAAAGTAATTAGATCGTGCTCCTCGGGATTGTCGAAGACACGAAAAAAATAATAAAAAAAAAATGTTCAAGTGTAAAGCTCATGAGCTTTTGGCTCAAATGACCATCAATGGTGGTGCCAATGATTAGAGTTTTAAAATTCGTCAAAAGATTATGGATTTACGAGCAATTCACTATTTTTGTGAATTTTGTTTTTTAAAAAAAAAGCAAAAAAACAAACTAAAAAAAAAAAGCAAAAATAAATAAATAAATAAATAAATAAATAAATAAATAAATGAATGAATAAATAAATAGCACCTGTGGTTTTGAAGCAAGACCATTTTCTGAAAAGTCAAGGTTGACGGAGCGAAAGCTTTTTGTCCGTGATGCCTTCAAAGCAAAACCCGGAGTCCTCTTCACAGCAGCTCAGGAAGAGGCGAGAGCACGCTCAGGACAGACCAGCGCGCGGCCCTGGCGGGAGGCTGACTCAGCCAGCAGGTGCACCTCCCGGCGAGGTCACGCCTGCGGCTGCTGTGAGGACAAGCGGGGACGCAGCCCAAGTGCGTGGGGGGCTGTGGCCACGGAGGGGGCTGGGACCTGGGGCCCAATGTGGCTGCGGACAAGCCGGCGGCACGTGTGGCCTTCTGCCTTGGAGCAGGAGAGCATCCCCTGAGCAGGTGACGGGGGGCGCGACCCCCCAGGCACACTCCCTGCTCCGTCTGACTTCACGTGAATACCGTGCTTTTCATTCTGGCTTTATTCGCTATTTTAGCCCCCTGTTGAGGGACCTTTTAATTCACTCATAACTATTTTTTTTAAAGATTTAATTTATTTATTCATGAGAGACCCAGAGAGAGAGGCAGAGACACAGGCAGAGGGAGAAGCAGGCTCCATGCAGGGAGCCGGGCTGCCCTCACTTATAACTATTAATTCACGGAGCAGGATGTTTTAAAAGCAGATTCTCTAGAATTTTCTGACGATAGATAGTGGACACGTTTGACTTTAGAAGAATTAATATAGGGACCCCTGGGTGGCTCAGCGGTTGAGCACTTGCCCTTGGCCCAGGGCGTGACCCCGGGATCGAGTCCCACATCGGGCTCCCTGCATGGAGCCTGCTTTTCTCTCTGCCTGTGTCTCTCATGAATAAATAAATAAAATCTTTAAAAAAAAAAAAAAGAATATAAAAAAAATGTTCTTGGGGGAAGTTGGTGGAAGTTTTCCAGAAAGAAAGGAGAATGTCCCAAAGCATCATACGTGTGGCTGGTGTTTGACGAGAGCAAAGCCATCGGAGAGTGCAGAGAAGAGGGTGCTGGGCTGGCCACGTGACCCACGCACCGTCACTGCCTCGCACACGTGGCCAAGAGAGGCCGAATGTCCCTCCGTACCCCTAGCATCATCGAGTGTTTCATTCATTTGGGGAGGGGCGGGGAGACGTTACTTGTGCGGAGGGGACTCTGAGGTTCAGGGACATGTCAGAGAGCGTAGTTCAGGCAGGAGGGTCGGGCCGGGAGGAGGCTGCCGTTCAGATCCGCGTCCAGGAGCCAGCAGCTCCGGGCAGGGGGCGGACGTGCCACTGCCGCTCACGGGATGTCGTTGCTCCGCCTGTGGGGGGACACGACGGCCAAGCCCTGGTGCCGTGGGCGGGCCCTGCGGCTGCCGGAGCCGGACCCTGGTGGCCTCCAGGGTGCAGGGGGGTCTCAACGTGAATCTCCAGAAAGGTCGTGCCCCGAAGCCCTGAAGCACGGCCTACACGGAGCCCCTGGGGCCCTTGTTCTGGGAAGAGCAAGGGGGGCGGCCCTGGGCCTCGAGCCGGGGTCGAGAATGAGCGTCTGCCCCCGGGGAGGCCGGACCGACGGCCGCGGGACACCGCAGTGGGAGCCCAGCTCGGCGCTGACTGCCTGGCGCCCTCACGCTGCTCACTCGAAGAGGGGAAAAGAAGTGTCCGCGCAGGAAGCGCAGCCGGGTGGAGCGCCGCGACCTGACGGTGTGCAGGGTGGGGGGGACCTGGGCGACTGGCTCCTCCCACCCGTCTCCTGGGCCCAGCGCCGCGCCCCTGCCTCTCTGCCCGCTGCGGCTTCTCGTCCTCGGAGGGCGGGGGCTGCGGCCCCGTTGCTCCCTTAGGAACAGAGGCCCCGGGGTGCCGAGCTGCCCCCTCGGCCGTCTGGGCCATCGGGGCCGTGCGCCGACAGCCTCCTGTGCTTCCACGGGCAGCAGCCACGCTTCCCAGTGTCTGGAATGACACAGCGATGTCACCAGCCTGACCGGTCGTCGCAAGAGACGGCGAGGCCCCTGGCCTAGAGCGGAGCGCACACGTGCCAACACGAGCATTTCCCCACGGGGGCCGAGCCCTCGTCGGCGGGAACAGGTGTTCACCTGTGTGCTCCTCCCTGAGTCGGCCCCGCGGGGTGGGCGCTGCCGCCGGGGACAGGGGGATGGGGAACGGCTGAGCACGTCCCAGTCTCCCGGCGCTCAAGACTCCAGGCCAGGACCTCGCTGCTGACGCCCGCTGCCCCGCCTCCCGCGCCCAGCCTTCTCCGACACCAGCCGGCGGCCCCGGGCGTCACCCCGCGTGACCCTGTCTACCTGGAGGCGGCTCAGGCCCTGCACGCAGTTCAGGGGCTCCGGCCCACGGCGCTGCCCCTGCCCACCGGAGACACCCGTCCAAGTGCAGGCTGTCGCCTCTGCTTGGGTCCGACCGGCGCCGGATCCCAGGTTCCCGCGCCCCCTCCTCCGGCTGGACTGATGCGCTAGAGCCGTTCAGGGAACTCGGCATTTTCCTTACTAGGTGACCGGTTGATTCTCAGAGGGCACAACCTGGGAACAGCCGGATGGGAGACATGCCCGGGGAGGGGGTGGCGAGGAGCTTCCACACCCTCTCCGGGCGGGGGGCACTGTCTCCCAGGCCCCACGTGATCCCCAGCCCACAAGGTCTCTGGTCCCCCTCCTTCTGGGTTTTCACGGAGGCCTCATCATGTAGGCGGGATTGACTGACCATTGGCCAAGGGTGGTGGATCCAACCCCCAGACCCACTCCCGTCCCCAGGGGTGGGGAAGTTCCAACCCTCCAGTCAGGTGGTTGGTTCTCCAGGCCGCCTGCCCCACCCCGAGGATCCCAGAGCCACCCCATTACCATAAAGAGCTTGTGATGCCAGTAACAGGAGCCCGTCCCACTGTGTCAGGAAACCCCAGGATTTTAGGAGCGCCGTGCCGGGACGGGGACAAGCCCAAGTATGCGTTTCTCGCCCCAGATCCTGCAGTCACAGGAGGGAAGGTGGAGGGAGGTCTGTGCTCCCTCCTCCGTGCATCGCTGCCCCCAGCCCAACGTGCACAGTCAGCCCTTCCTGGAGACGCGGAGGGGTGAGGCGGGGCGGGGGGAGCGAACCCAGGCCCTGCTTTTATTTGGTCCCGAGCCCTGAGCCCTGGGGTGAGACCCAGGGGATGCCGGGCGCTGTGCCCTCAGGACAGTCCCTCCGGAACGGGCACGCGGGGGAGCAAATCAGGTGCACAGAGGGAGGGACCCAACGCGAGTGTCACCCCCTCCCCGCCCAGAGCCAGCAGCCCTGGGGGGCCCGTCGGAAGGTGACCGGGGTCCCCTGCAGCCAGCCTGGCTCCTCTCGAGGGGGTCCTGAGCCTCATCCGTTAGGGGGCTCTGTCCCAGACTCAACTAACGCTGAGGTGCTCGTGATGTCCCCTGGGGTACGGGGGCGGGTGCAAGAGAAGGGGGGATAAGGCCACTGTCCGGGAATTACGCGGCCTGGCTGAGGAAGGTGAACGCACACCTATTAACATGTGCATACACGATACATACGGTTACTTTTGCAGTCGCAGCTGGCTCCCTCCTGTTGAAGGCGACGCAGCCTGCGCGTGGGCAGATGTCCCTTGGGGGAGCACGGTTATTTACCCCGCCACCAGCTCTCGGGTTCAATTCACGCCTGTCCCTGCGGCACCGGGAGTGGGTCCTTTGCAGCCGGGTTCCCCGGGGGGAGGACCAGGCGGAGAGCAGGTTAGCAGCCCTCCGCGGCGACGCTTGGAGCTCAGGAGAGCCCTCCTCCCCGGACTGCTCTGGTCTGTGCTGAAGTGATAGTTGGTTTTTGTTGGAAACCAAGACACGGGGAGGAATCCAGGTGGGTCCCACAGGCCCTGCGGGAGGTCGGTCCCACCTGGGTGGCGCCCATCTGACTCTCTGCACTACAGGAGGCCAGGCACCCAGGGGTCCCTCTACACCACGCGGCCTAGCCCTGCGGTGCTCCAGTGTCCCTGCTTCCTAATTCCCAGCCCTCCGGCCTCTAACAAAGCCAGGGGTCCTGGCATCCTGCTTCCACGTCCCCACGGTTAGAATAATGCAGATTTCCATTCTAACCTCCCCACACACATGCACAGTGTAACTGAGGCCACCTGGGGTCAAGGACAGGTCTGGAGGGAGGGTGAGAGGTCAGCTCGAGGGCAGGTCACCGTCCTTCCACCTGCGG
The DNA here is from genome assembly GCF_011100685.1 of Canis lupus familiaris. Taxonomy (NCBI): domain Eukaryota; kingdom Metazoa; phylum Chordata; class Mammalia; order Carnivora; family Canidae; genus Canis; species Canis lupus. The sequence continues at coordinate 39,896,085 of NC_049249.1, read as the reverse complement.
TGCCAGCCCTGGCCAATGCCTGCAGGCCCGGCACTGAGGGTTTGGGTCACTGCGGCCTGGAGGCAGGTCTGAGGCTGGAGCCCAGGACACAGAGGGCCCAAGGGGAGCCCCCTGACCAGTCTGCCACAAACCCAGAGGTTTCAGCTCCACAGATTGATCATCTTGTAATTCTGCAGGTCAGAAGGCCCATCTGGGTCTCAACGGGACTAAAATCCAGGTGTGGGACGGGCCATGTTCCTTCTGGAGGCCCCAGGGGAGAGGCTGGTCCCTGCTCCTTCCAGCTTCTGGGGCCGTTTGCCTTTCTTAGTCCTTCCTCCGTCCCTGAGCCCCTCAGCCTGGGGCGCCCCCATCTCCCTCCCTCACCCCCACCCCCATGGGTGTCTGACCTCTGCTTCCGTGACCTCTCCTCCTCCGACTAGGCCTCTCCTGCCCAGACAATCCAGGGCCATCTCCCATCTCAAGACACTAACTTACATCTGCAAAGCATCCCCTTGCCCTGCAGGGTCACCCATTCCCAGGTCTAGGGGTTAAGATGAGGACGTCGTAGGGGCCGTCACCCTGCCCATCACACCCATGAACCCGGCCCAGCCGGGACAGTGAACCCAACCGACCGTCGCAGCATCGCTTCTGGGAAGGAGCCTGGCCTGTTCACAGTTCCCAGAGCATGGGTTCGGCCCCCGAGCCCTCGGCACGGTCCGTGGGAAATGTGTAGCTGTGAGCATGCAGATCCGGGGTGGAGGCATTTCCTCGGTGCAGAGCAGAGTGGCCGGTGCCGGCCGGCTCCTCCCGATGGCAGACAGACAGCCGTGCCCGTCCAGCCGGGCAAGGGAGCAGCGGTTACCAGGGACGAAGGCAGTGCCCGGCAGGCGGCTCCCCGTTGGTCAGAGGCCCCGTCAGAGGAAATCCCATGGCCGGAGGGTCCCAGCACCTGTGGTTTTCGCTCTCAGTCCCAGCTCTGGGGTCCCCTGGGGCCGTGGGGCTCTGGAAGGCCAGTCTGAGGAGCTGAGGCCCAGGGAGGGAGGCAGACGTGCCCAAGGGGAACCTTCCAGGAGCCCAGCCCAGCGGTGGGCCTTGGTGCCAGCACAGGGCTGCTGCTCTGCTCCATCCTGGGCCCAAGCCCGGGACGGAGGCAGAGGCCAGACTGGTGGCCTCGAGGGGCCACGTTCGTTGGGTGGCTGTGCAGCCCGACCCGGGTTCCCGCAGGCCGACCTTACAGACCCGCTCACACTGCTTAGGAACAGACCCCGTCCTTTCTTTCTCGTATCTGTCTTCACTTCTTATCATCTTTTCTCCTCTCTAATAGCCTTCGACAGAGACGGGGTCTTAAAATTGGGATATTATTCCTTCTGGAGATTTTGGGTTCTTCTGTGTGAAAACACAAAGCTTAATTCTTTGCTCTTCTAGAAACAAACTGGACGGTGGGAGCCGGGGTTGCTCATCACAGCAGCCCGTTTACTGTCGGTGACGCCGGGAGTGTGGGCTCGCATGTGGCCCGATGGCCCGTGAGTGGGGAGTGTTTACGGGGAAGCCCCCTCGAATCACGGGGTCCCTGGGTCGGTGGCCCGAGGCGCCCCGGAGCGCGGGCACGTTACAGCAGAGACAGGTGGCGAGCCGGGAGGAGCTTGGACCTCCAGGGACCCTGACAAGCTCCTTGCTTTGCTCGACTTTGCTGTCCTTCCTGGTGAGAGGACGGTCAGCACAGTACCTGCCTCTTAGTCAAGTGGGAAAGCAGGGGAAGCTCTGTAAAGTCCCCTAAAAAGCCAGGCACGGTCGTTAACGATTTATACGTTACATAAGTGACCTTTGCAAACGTGCGATGTTCAGGCACCAAGGGGTTTTTGGGTCCGGGCGCAGGCTGATGATTTCTTTTTCTTTCTTTCTTTCTTTCTTTCTTTCTTTCTTTCTTTCTTTCTTTCTTTCTTTCTTTCTTTCTTTCTTTTTTTTTTTGAGGGTCAAAATGAACATTTTATTTTATTTATTTTTTATATAAATTTATTTTTTATTGGTGTTCAATTTTTTTTGAGAGTCAAGAATGAACATTTTATTTTTTTATTTTTTATATAAATTTATTTATTTATTTATTTATTTATTTATTTATTTATTTATTTATTTATTTTGGGGGGGGTTTCAATATAAGTTTATTTGCAAAAGCAGGTGGTAAGCCAGAGTTGGCCTGTGTGTTTTTTTTTCATATATTTTTTAATAATAAATTTATTTTTTATTGGTGTTCAATTTGCCAACATACAGAATAACACCCAGTGCTCATCCCGTCAAGTGCCCCCCTCAGTGCCCGTCACCCAGTCACCCCCACCCCCCGCCCTCCTCCCCTTCCATCACCCCTAGTTCGTTTCCCAGAGTTAGGAGTCTTTATGTTCTGTCTCCCTTTCTGATATTTCCCACACATTTCTTCTCCCTTCCCTTATATTCCCTTTCACTATTATTTATATTCCCCAAATGAATGAGATCATATGTTTGTCCTTCTCCGATTGACTTATTTTTTTTTTTTATTGGTGTTCAATGGCCGATGATTTCTTGACTGAATGTGTTCGAGGGGCACTGAGGTGAGTTTTCCACTCGCGCAGGTGTGTGGTCTGGACGGGCGATGACCGCGTCTTCTTCTTCAACCCGACGATGCAGCTGTCGGTGTGGGAGAAGCCCATGGACCTGAAAAACCGTGGAGACCTCAACCGGATCATCGAGGACCCGCCCCACAAGCGCAAGCTGGAGGCCCCAACACGTAACTACCCACTGGGCTATTCACATCCACTTTCTTAAGTGTCTAGACTGCATATTCCCCAGGGACACGAAGGGAAAGCGTGTTTTTCCCGGTTATGCTGGAGCTTGAGTTTTAAAGAATGGTGTCTGCTGCCTTAGGATTTAGGAATTACGGTTCTATGGCACTTTCTGCTGGAGACACTTTCTTCCCAGGGGGCTTGGCCAGGACTTTCTTTTCGCCTCTCGTGAGGTTGTTAACTCAGAGAAGACGTTTTTCATTCCCTCAGGTTCTTCATTCTCCATCATCAATTAGCCAACATTTAATTTCTATTCCAAATGTTTCATGAACCCCACTTGGGAGACCTCATGCACACAAACAGGGGTGTATTTCCTTCCTCTTCACACATTCATTCTGGAGCTTTGAAGGGAATGCATGCATTGTTGATTTGGAGGTGCTTGAACTCCAGGGAAAGGCAGGGGTGCGGGGAAGTCCGCGTTCCTCTGCGGGGTCCGGGGCGCTTGGCGGAGAGGTAGCTGTGTCTGAGGACGCCTGTGGAAATCCCACTCCCCCGGAGTCAGAGAAGAACAGTTAGAATTTCAGCAAGAATATTTTCCGATTAATGGAATATATTTTTTATTAGCTGCGGTGTTGGGAAAGCCCCATTCCCCACGCACGTGGGTTAAGATAGCGTTGGCTACACCGGAGAGACCTGAGGTCAGGGGCGCCGTCCCAGCCTCAGATGCACACACTTGGCTGAGCGGCCAGGAAACTGGATCTTGACCCCTTGAAAGAAGGCCTTTGTTTTATATTTATGGGGCATTTTATTGAGTTTGCAATGATGTTTTCAATCCTCATCACAGAGAGGGTCAACCCAAGACAGCATCTACCCACATTTTTAGTCAAAGGCAGAGGCGTTGAACTGGAACTTTAGAAAATGGAATTATACAAGTTTTCTTAACATGTTTAACGGTGCCGAGGGACTGGAAAATGCTGCTCTTCCAAAGCTGGTGGTGGTCTCTTGAGATTGAGGGATGCGGGTTTAATATGCTTGTTTCACCTGAGATAACGGAGAACATTCTCCAGAGAGCCCGAGTCAACGGATGTTGGGAAGAGAAATGTCTTAGGCGGGTATTTAATTGAATCTGCGGAAACGTAGCTGCATTGAGGGACTTGCAGGAATCGGGTTTGTGATTTTGTTTCCTCCTTTGATTGGTATCCGTTTTTAAAAGGGATGTTTTCTTGGAAGGTTTGAAAACAAATCCTCATCTCCCGAGGTCCCGTCATGAGACCCCCAATCCCTTGAGAAGACCCCCAATCCCATGAGAAGACCCCCAATCCCACGAGAAAGATAAAGGTGCGGTGATCGGAGCTGTGATTGGACTTGATTGGTAAAAGCCAAGGGATGCAGGCAGCTTCCTTCGCTTGCACACTCGTGGATAATTGGGTGTTGTTTTTACCTCCCCCCCTTCCTCCCTCCCTTCTTCCCTCTTTTTTCCCCCGAAGCGTTGGCAGGCATGAGAAAGGAACTCATGACCAGTCAGCACATGGTTGCTCTGTGGCTTCTCTCCTTCGGACGTAATGAAGCCCGGGTGTGGGAGAAACGGAGGGGGACCGCAGAACCTGAGGTCCCCCCACTGCGTCACCTGCCACTGCAAGGCTCGTGGGGACTGGGAGGGATGACAGGGCGGAGCGGAAACTGAGGTCTATTAAACAGTCAAAGAGGTTATTGGAGCAGAAGCCCGTTCCGACCAGGCAGCGACACTGTGGGAAGCAGTTCTTGGGGCCCATGGGAGCCCGGGAGAGGGGTATGGGAAGGGAAACCGTGGCACTGACTGTGGCTTCGAGCCCACTTGGCGGTTTGTGATTGGCCGTCCGCGGCGTTTTGATGGATTTTGTGACCTGAGACGTTTACTACGGGCTTGGGTTTCGGTTTGCTTGAGTAGACCTGCAAGGCATCGGAGCCATGTCAGCCTAATGGCCTCCTGGTGTAATTAATTTAACAGCAGGATCTGAATTACCTGGGTCATAGATCAGTGCTCCATTTCACCACTTAATCTTTAAAAAGGTAGAGAGATGGGCCTTAAGTCTGACAACCACAGCCAGTAATATCTGATTAATTTAGATTTGATGTATCAAGACACCTCGTCTTCCATTAACTCATAACCACGGCCCTAACTACTCTAGGTAGACAGGTGATGAAACGTTACATGTGGTTACAAAACGAGTTTTAACCTTGCTTCCTCTTGTAAAAAAGAGGAAGAGATTTTCTTAAATCAGTGGGATTTTTTTTTTAACCTGAATCTTAAAGATATGCAAACGACCTCAATCCTTCACTTCCTGTTGTGGGGTAGAATTGACATCTATGTGCATCATTTCTGATTTTCTCAGATCCGCCTGCCCAAATTGTTTTGTTCGCAGCAAAACAATTAGGACAGAAGGTGTTTCTGGAGGATTAATTAGCGATTAGTGGGCAGAGTGGATGACCCCCAGCCATCAGCAAGTGACATTTCTCCCTGGCTGTTCATCCGTCATGACTCATCAAATGATTTGACCCTAATTATTGTAAGAACCAGCTCTAGGGGAGATTGTTCTTGGTGGAGAATTTTGTTTTTCACATTTTGTTCCTCCAGGAGTCATTTTGGATTTGAATATATTCCTACCTGTTTCTGGTCTGAAATAGAACGATTAAGCTCTTCAATTGATACCAATTATTTTTCAAGAGGCAAATGAAATAAATGAGTCTCATACAACAGCTGCCACATTTCGGGGCTCTCAGTGTCTGTGTGCTAGGGACGTGAGGCCCGGGGTGGGAGCTCATGGTGTCAGGCGGCTTCGTGGTACAAGACACGGAGCTGCCAAAAGCGCTAAGCCACTCATCACTCAGCAGATAAGGGAAAAATCCCCTTTTTCATTCAGTTAGCGTTGCCGAGAGACTCAGACAAAGACCTGAATTATTTCCTAATTATCTTGCACTGTATCCAGATGGTTTTATAGCTCCAGTAGCTATGCTGTTGGTTGGGAGTAAATACCCACCCAACAAGGGTGAACCGGGAAGCACAAGCAGCATTTGTGACTTGGCCTGAGGTTCGGGGGCCTTGGCCACCTGCTCGGGTGAGAGGACGCTCCCCGGTGTCCTAGGCCTTGGGTGGCCCTCAATCCCACCAGACGCTGGGCTCTGTCCCTGCGTTTACCTGCACACGGGAGCCCCCGGGTGGGAAGCTCCCTGGGCCTAGAGCAGCCCAGGTGGGAGAGGGGGTGGGGCACGGGGCACCTGTGCGGCCTCCCCAGGTGGGGCCATCTGTGTGAGCTCCCTGTGCTGCTGGGACACGTGATCACAAGCTTAGCAGCTCATGGCCCGCCGGTCGGTGGGTTTCTCCAGCCCCTGGGGCATGGGCCCTGGTTTCTGGGGCTCTGGGCCCCTCGCCGCACCTTCACAGGCAGCAGGGCAGTGCCCTCAGATCTTCCTGCCCACTCTTCCGCCTTCCTCCTCCCCCGGGAGGGTCCTTCTGATTACACTGTGCTCACCTGGGTGACCCGGGACGGCCCCCAGCCCCAGGTCAGAACCTAGTATGCTCGCGGGTTCCAGGGACCCGGCGTGGCCGTCTCTGGGGCCCTCATTCTACAACCCGCCCGCTTCAGGCCCGTTTTACGGAAGAAGGAGTTAAAGGACATCGGTGAATTAACCTGCCCAAGGTCACGTTTCTCTCAGGTGGGGGGTCCAGGATTTGCACCCTGGTGGGCTTGACTCCACATCCGGGGGGAGCTGTGAGCCTGTGACAGGAACGCGGCTCCAGGAAGCGCTTTACTCCCTGTGCCCGACGCCCCCAGAGTCAGGTGCAGGCGGCCTTGTCCTTTCAGCAGAGGGGCCCGGACGTCACTCGGCTTCAATTCCTCTGTAAACATTTTAGTCATTTATATCCAGGACAAATGTACAGTGATAATGATGCTCGTTTTGCGAGTGGCACATAAAGCCCTGCCTGTGAGTAAACACAGCTGTGCCTGGTGAAAGGGTGGCTTTCCCGAGCTTTGTCTGCCCCGGGAGAGCACACAGGTCTGGGAGCCACGGTGCGACCAGGTGGCCGGGCTCCGCGGACAGCGTCCCTGTGACCGGTCCTTGCAGCCCGAGGTGGGCAGCACCTGCCCCAAGGACCAGGTTGAGGGGAGGCCCCCCCACGCGGGGTTCACCCGGCCCGGCTATTTGGGAGGGACCCTGACCCTCTGTGGGACCTGTATCCCCCACCCGGCAACCCAGGGGGCCCCTGGCCTGTGCCCCCGGCCTGTGCCCCCTCCTTGCTCTGTGAATGATCCAGGACCCTGGACGTGGCATATGAGTGGAGCCAGGCCAGCCCTCCAGGGCACGGGCGGAAGCCTGTTGAGCTCTGAAGGCACCAGGCGGCCGGGTTGGGAAGGAGCAGGCCAGGCACCTGGGCAAGGGCCTTCATGATGCTCTGGAGCCCTCGTGCCTCGTTTGCTGCAACCTGGGGACCGGGACAGTGGGGGCAGGACGGCGGGGCAAGGTGGTGTGGTCAGGGTGCCAGAGCAGGGTAGCAGGGCTGGGACGTTGGGGCAGGGCCTCCTCCGAGGTGCACCAGCGAATCGAGCACTGATACAGGGGCAGAGCCAGTGCCTGGGGCCCTGCGTGGCCTTGAACAGGCTGGGAGAGCATCTTCCTAAGTGGTTCCCAGAACCCGAGGCTTCACGCTGCCTCCCCCGCTGCCGACCCAGGAATGAAGGAGGAGGGTGGGGAGGAGAACCTGAGCTCCCTCCCAAACCAATCACTGTACTTGGGGCCTGGATGACCAGCCCTGGGCTGGAGCCAACAGCAAGTGGGAGGCCAGCAGGCATGGTGGGCAGTGATGGGCCGGGTCTGGGGGTGGGGACAGAGCAGTCAGTCCCCGGACCAGCGGCCAGGGTGCTCCCTGGGGAAGGACCACTCACTGCACCAGACGCGGGGAGGAGGGCCCACCCGGGAGAGCCTGTGTCCTGGGGAGCTCGGGAGGGGTCGGAGCCCGGGTAGGTGCAGGGTGGACCTCAGTGAGGAGGCTCCATCAGTGCAGCCTTTCCAGGGACCAAGAGGCTCGTCCCTCGCGGTGACTGACCCCCGGCTCCCCGGACCCTGGCCCGGCAGCTCCTACCAGGGCTCCTACCCTCTTTCTGGGGCCGCGTGCACCACCCCCCAGCTCTGCTCCGGCTCTCTCTCCGCCTGACTTTGTGATCCTTCACTTCCTTCAGAAATTGAATATGACCTGCAGGGAGCAAAGGACGCAGACAGCAATTTTGGTGTCCGGAGGCCCCCAGCTAGTGGGTGGAGCCACGGCCAGGCCCTGGATCTGCCCTCTCCCATCCCTCGTGTGCTCCATGCAGGCTGACAGCCCCACCCATCTCTGCCACCTGCCCTGGGCCTGCAGAGGAGGGAGCAGGGAGGAGGGGAGGGGGTGGGGAGGAGGGGAAAGAAGGAGGAGGGATAGGGAGGAGGGAGCAGGAAGCAGGGAGGAGGGGCAGAGAAGCAGGGAGGAAAGAAGAGGGACAGGGAGGAGGAAGGAGGAGGAGCAGTCAGGAGGGAGAAGGGAGGAGGTGGGGGGAGGAAAGAGCAAGGAGGAGGGTCAGGGAGGAGGCAGGAGGAGCAGGGAGGAGGAAGGAGGAGGGACAGGGAGGAGGGGCAGGCAGGAGGGAGGTCCTGAGCCCTGCCCAGGGACCAGTGTCTCCGTGGGTTCCGTGGTCTCCTCCAGCAAACCCGAGCACCTCCAGCAGGGACCTGATGCTGCCCCCGGGCCGTTGGTGTCAGAGTCTAACTGAACCGTTGGCATCCAGGCCCCGTCGGCGCCCAGGGAATCAGAGGCGTGGTTGTTGGTGCTGGAGGGTGCCCCAGAGAAACGGGGGAGCCCTGATGCTTGGCAGCCTTCCCCGACTCCCAAGAGCGTGCCCACGTCCCGCTGCCGCCGCCGTCACACCTCGGGCCGCTCCGACCCAGCCTCGCGCACAGGCCCCCGGGGGCCTCTTGTCCAAGCAGCAAAGCACCCCCGCCTTGCCCCTCTTTTTGCCCAGGGCAGCCACGGGCTGGGGGGTCTTTGTCTCTTCGGTGCCCCGGGAGGAAGCAGGGCGCCTCCCCTTCCCGTCATCTTGCGCGCGAGCACGGATCCCCAGGAGCCTCAGGACAAACAGCCTTAAATGAATGACAGACTCCGTGGATCTAGAAGGTGCAGACAGAGCTGTGCACAGAGGCAGGGGGTCAGGTGCGCCGCGGCCGCTGCCCTGTGCGAGCTGGGCTCCCGCGGGCGGGACGGGCCCTCTGAGCACTGTGCCCTGAGTCCTGGGGCGGGTCTGTAGGGAGCCTGCGGGCCTGGACCCTGGCTCCCGAGGCCCAGATGCTCCCCGCCGAGCACAGCTCCCTCCCTCCCGCTCCTCCAGCTGGACGTGCTGATGAGAAGACCTTTGTGCACGTCCGGTGTCTTAGCAGCGTTCCTGCGAGTACTTGTGTCCTACAAGTTCATATTATTAGAATTACCAGGGCAGAAGGTACGTGCCTTTTAAATTTTCCTCCAAAAAGAGAGCCCAGGGGGCTCCGTGGGTGAAGCGTCTGCCTTCGGCTCAGCTCATGATCCCGGGTCCTGGGGTCGAGTCCCGCATCGGGCTCCCTGCTCTCCCTCTGCTCCTCCCCCCTGCTCATGTTCTCTCTCTCTCTGTCTCTCAAAATAAATAAATAAATAATAAAAAAACAAGAAAAAGAGCCCAGTGCACACACCCATTAGTAGATTCCGCGCACTTCCAGAAGCACTGTGCATCCTCGACGCTGAATTCTGAAAGCCGTCCTTTGTTTCCGTTGGCATTTCTTTAATTTTGAGTGAAATGGAACCTTTTCAAGGGCTTATTGGCTGTTCCTTTTGTTTTGTGTCCCCGGGATGTGCTCGGGTCTGTCTCCGTTATTGAAATACGCAGACTCTTGCAAATATCAGCATTCCGGCTACGATTACAGTTTTTTTCTTCCTCTTTTGATTTTTTTTTCCCATTTAAAAAAAAAAATGGGTCTTGAGTTTTGTCTTACTGTTTTAAAACATGCGTAACGTGGAGCTTGCCGTTCTTTTTTTTTTTAATTTATTTTTTATTGGTGTTCAATTTACTAACATACAGAATAACCCCCAGTGCCCGTCACCCATTCACTCCCACCCCCCGCTTTTTTTAAAATTTTTTTTATATATTTATTTATTTATGATAGTCACAGAGAGAGAGAGAGAGAGGCAGAGACACAGGCAGAGGGAGAAGCAGGCTCCATGCACCGGGAGCCCGACGTGGGATTCGATCCCGGGTCTCCAGGATCGCGCCCTGGGCCAAAGGCAGGCGCCAAACCGCTGCGCCACCCAGGGAGCTTGCCGTTCTAAGCGGGCAATTCGCTGCTGGCGGCGGCCTTCGCCGCGCTGTGCAACCGTCACTCCCGCCTCCAAAACTTTCTCATCACCCGCCCAGGAGCCGGGTGGCCGGTGTCAGCAGCTCCCCGTGGCTTCCTCCCCGCGGCCCTGCCTGTCCACGCAGCCCGTGCGGACCACCCATGGGTGTCCTGCTCCCTCCGCGGAGGAGAACGTCTTCACGGCTTATCCGCGTTGTGCAACGGGTCCGATTTCCATTCCTTTTTCTGGCTGAAGATGTCCCATCGTACAGATGGGCCCCACTGGTGCACACTTGGGTCGTTGCCCCTTTGGGGCCATGGTGAGTGGTGCTCGTGCAAACACTGCACACAAATACCTGTTTGGGGCCCGGTTCCCAGCTGTTTAGTGTAGAAATAGAAGAGTGGAGTTGCTGACTTGTAGGGTCACTCTGTGTTTGACCTTCTGAGGAGCAGCCAAGATGTCCTCCACAGCCGTGAGCCTCTTGGGAGGGCCCACCAGCGGCAGGCGTGCGTCCCCGCGGCCCCTCCTCCTTCATCCTTGGCCAACGTGCTGCCTTCTGTTGTTGTGGCTCATGGTATTATTACTGCTGTGTCTGCCATCGCAGGGCTGCGAGCGGTGCCTTGTTCTGGATCGGATTAGCGTTTCCCTAAAGATTACACGTGCGCAGCATCTTCTGGGTGCTCCCTGGCCGTTCGTACGGCTTCTTTAGAGAAATGTCTATCCATGTTGCTTGTCCTTCTTCTTTTTTATTTTATTTTAATTCGGTTGGTGGTGTCGTGGTTGGTGGTGGTGGTGTGGAGTGGTAGGAGTTTCAAATACGATCTGCTTACCAATCCCTCACGCGACGTGGTTTGTGAATATTCTTTTATTTTTATTATTTTTATTTTTTTTATTTTTTGGTTTGTGAATATTCTCGCCCATTCTGTGGGTTGCCTTTTCACTCTGCTGCTAGTACTGTCCTCGGATGTACAAAAGGTTTTAATTTTATGAAGTTTCATTTATCTGGTGGTGTTTTTTTTTTTTTTCTTTTTTCACCTGTGTCTTGGTGCCAAAGGTACGAAACCATGACCAAATCCAATGGCAAGAAGATTTCCCTGGAAAGTTTCATGGTTTTAGCTCTCACACTGATCTCGGAGTTCACGCCTGTGAATGTGGTTTCTGTCCCCTTCTTTCTTGTGAATGGGCCACGCTTTCCTATTGCTCGGTACGCGTTGTGATTTTCTTGTTGTTGTTGAGAACTGGACTTTCTGAGTTCATCACACAGCGAGTCTGGAAAACAGCTTCTCGTATCCTCAAGGGACTTCGGGTTCTGGCTGGTGAAGGGCTGGAACCATCCATTTGTCACTTTTCCAAGATTGTGATCCTTGTCGGGTGTGGTCCCTGGGGTTTCTGCTCCATCGTGTCCGCCGTCCGTATAGGAAGGCGGCTCTTCCCGGCGGCTCCGCGGTCTCATCAGAGCCCCGAGTTCTGGAGTCAGAGTCGGGCGGTGTCTCCAGCTCCGTGGCCGCTCTAGAGGACCTGCTGGCCCCAGGACTCCTCCTCTGTCTCTCCCGCAGCCTGCCCACCAGACTTGCATTTTTATTTTTTATTTTTTATTTTTTATTTTATTTATTTTATTTTATTTTATTTTTCAGATGCATTTTTAAAGGCAGTCACATTTCTGGATATTTCCCTTTATAGCTTTTGGATTCCGTGCCTTGATTTAGGAAGGCTTTACGATGAGACTATTCCCAAAAAACAAACAGAAATCTTCAAAAAAATAACCAACATCTTTATAATCATACGACCTCATTTCTTTAATTAAAAAAATATTTAATTTTTCACGTCTAACCTTAGGTCTCCCTTGGAGTGTGTTCCAGGAGCAGCCATGGGGAAGGGCCTGCCCGTCCTCCACTTTGTTTCAAATTCTGGCCATAGCTCTGTGCTCTTCATCACCCTTGTCCTCTGCCCACGGGACAAGCAGATGGCAAGCACGACCCCCTTCTTTCTTGAAAACCTCGCCGGAGCATCAGGCTTCTGGACGCTCTGGGAAGGAAGCACACCTTGGGAGAGATTGCAAACATCCCGCAGTGCAGACAGGCAGACTCATGGCAGGTGTGGGGGTGCCGAGGTGGAGCCCATGGGACGGCCCCACGCATGTGGGGGCAGAGGACCTGGAGCCAGCCCTGGAGTCTCATGGGGAGGGTGCCGGTGGGCATGGGGGGCACCTGGTGGAGTGTGCAAGGTGCAGGTGCCTGTGGGACACGGAGGCAGGGAGGCCAGGAGCGGGGGCCTGAGCGTGCCTCTGGGGGTCAGCAGCCTGATGCCCAGCACTGGGGTGGGGGGCATGTGGGAGGAGTGTGCAGGGCGTGAAGAAGGCAAATCCTGCCCCATTAGCTCATTTATCACAAATGCTCTTTCTCTGGTTCTCAGTGAGGAGGGGGCTTCTGTCCCCTAGGGGATGTTTGGCAATTTCTGGATACATTTTGGTTGTCACAACTGGGGTCTGTCCCCACTGCTACTGGCGCCTACCGAGCAGCTCCCTCCAGCACCCAGGACCCCTGAGTGTCACTAGAGTGTGAGGCTCCGCGCAATGGTGCAGCTCAGGCTACGATGCTCAGCTTTCCCTGGGCTGACATCCCAGATGCCACCCCCCACCCCCGTACCACACACTGTCCTGCAGGGAGCCCGCTCCGCTCCATCTCCATCTGGGCAGGGTCCACGTCTGTGAGGCCTCCTCCCTGGGCGAGCCTCTTCCACAGGGTCCCATCCTGCTGGTGCACCAGGCTCACAGGCTTGTGGCCGGGTCCCCCAGGGCCCACGACAGCTTGGAGGGGGGGGGAGGACATGGGTGGGAGGGGCCTTAGAAGCAGGATGCGGGTGGGCTGGGCCAGCCGGGAGCTTCCAGAGCCTGACTTTCTCATCTTGCTGCCAGCCCCACTCCAAGAGCGTTGACTAGATGGGGATTGGAGCCCTCCTTGGGATTCCAAGCAGCGCATTCCTGGAGGCGTGTCCTCATGCGCAGGCTCCTCAGGAAGGGTGGGCTTAGGCAGCCCGGTGGGCGGGGACCGGGGCCTCGGGGACCTGGGGGTGCTCAGCAGAGCCCCGCCCCCTGCACCTCTGCCCGCACAGGACCCAGCGTGAGAAAACCGTGTCCTGGGTCTCATGGATACAGAATGAGAAGCAGGGCCAGAAGGCAGCTGTGAAGCCAGGGAGCCTGTGGGAATCACTCATCTGTCAGGACTGAGATACCGATGCTCTAGAACCGTGTGGAAGCTCGTTTTCCCTCTCCCCCTTTTGGAGACACATAGGAAACACTGAAGCACCTTTTCACTTTTTCATTCCAAAAGCTCATCAAATATTTACAAGGCCAGCCTCCTCGGGATGGAAGGGGGGGACCCGTCTTCAAAATCAATTTGGGTTTTTGATGTAGACGCATAGTCAGGAGTGAAGTGGATGCCTCATGTGCGAGAGATGTGCTGGTTCCCTGCAGGGACACGGGGGGGGGGGGGGCTCTTGGTTCCCTGGCAAGAACGTGAAGCCCCCCTGGAAGGGCTTCTCCGGGGCCTGCGTGCCCAGGTGGACGGGGAGGCCTGGGGAGGTGCCCACCTGCCGTTCTCCATCCTCCGGCCTGGCTGGACCATCTCGCAGCCTCCGCACACAAGGAAATCAGGTGTCTCTTCTGCTGGAACACCCAGGGGTACAGGAGGTAGCGGGTTCTCGGGCTTGAGGTCTGTTTCCTTAATTTCCAGATGACTCTGCGTGAAAACGAGCGCTTTTTGGTGTTTTGCCGGAGTGACGGGAGCTGACACTCCAACCTTGTTAACTTGATTCTCTTCCAGCCAACCACAGCGACGGGTCACGGTCTGAGGACGGCAGGGGAGACCGCAGCCTGAGAACCAAGAGGAACCGGTAGGTGACAAGGCCTTTTGCGCCGGTGACTTTCCGTAGCAGACAGTTATGTGGTGTAGAAGGAGAGGGGATCGCTTGACTCTACTGACGGAGCGCAGAACAGATCGAACCACCAGGCAGACGGCGGGAGGCCTCAGGTCCCGTCTCACTGACTGCTCTGGGGGCCCCGGGCCTCCATGGGCAGGTGTCTCAGTGGCTCCCGGGCACGTGGATGTTGGACCGCGTCTGGCCTGCACTGGGCCTCCCTGGTGCCCATGTGCTCAGCCCCATGCATGGAGCCGTCGGGGTGCCAGGGGGGCCATGGGATGGGTGAGGCCATGGGTTTGCTTTGGGCAGCTCTTGGGTTGGAGTTGGGTGCCTCCTGCTTTTGCTTTGTGAGGTTGGGCAAAGTAATTCCACCCTGACTGCTGATCTCCCGTCTGCGCGAGATGGCAGGAGCTCCCAAAGGCAGCTTGGGGTGACAGGGACTGCGAGGGAGGGGGAGGCGCTGCGAGACTACAGTCACGCTCCTCGAGTGCACAGCCCTCCGTGCCTGTTGCCCTCTGGGTGTGGCGGCAGCCCCCGTGGCCGGACCCGCCGTTAGCCCGTCCTGCAGGCCACGTGCTGGGGCTTCTTTCCTCCTGAGTCCTACACAAAGGGGTAAATTTGGGATCCGAGTGTCTAGGCTCCCTGGCCGGGGGCCGAGGGCCTGGCTGGGGTGCTGGGCAGCCGTCTCCGGCACAGAAGCCCTCGTGGGTATGTTCTGCTTAAAATATGTGCCTTGAGGGTGCCCAGGTGGTGCAGTCAGTAGGCGTCTGGCTCGATTTCGGCTCAGGTTGTGATCTCAGGGTCCTGACATCGAGCCCCGCGTCAGGCTCTGCGCTGAGCGTGGAGTCGGCTTGTGATTCTCTCTCTCCCTCTCCCTGTCCCTCCCACTCCTGCTTGCTCTCTCTCTCTCTCATCTCTTAAATAAAAATCTCTTTCATAAAAAAAAAAATGTGCCTAAGAACCCAGAGCGCGTTCAGGAGGCAGGTGGTACAGTGGCAGCCCACCCCGTCCTCTGCCCCAGTTCAGCACAGCCTCACGTTTGAAGCCTCTCTGAAAGTCAGGACATCGGCAGGCTCTGCGGACGGCAGAAGCGGTGCAAGGAAGAGGCCCATGACGGGCACGAGGGCTCGAGGAGGGGGTCGGGTCGGCGGGCTGCGGGGGCGAGGACGACGGGGGAAGGCGTTGGCTAGGATTCCACTGCCGGCTTGTAAAAATGGGCATTTTAAAAAATAGCATCACACATGGGAAGTGTGATCCTCAAAGCAGCAAAGATAAACCGTACGCTGCAAATCTGAAAAAAAAATCAGACCTCATGTCATCGATTTATTTGTTCTGGTTAAAACCATCGCCCTGTCACCGTTTTTTTTTATGTCCCCCGATTATTCTTTGTGTGCTTTTGTATTTTTATATTTTTTAAAAGATTTTATTTTTAAACAAACAAATCTCTACATCCATCTTGGGCTTCAACTCACAGCCCCGAGATCAAGATTCGTGAGCTTCATCGACGGAGCCAGCCAGGCGCCCCTATGTCACCCAATTATTCTTTAACCCTATGTTGTGTAAAGTCTTAAAAATACAGTCTCAATATTATTTTTACATACCAAAAAAAAAGTTTTCTTAGAAGAAGCAAGCGTCCCGCAGTGACACCTCTGCACAGTAATGAAGGAAAATGCACCTTGCCTCAGAGCCCATGCCCAGCCGGCATCCTCAGCCCGTCTGGGGGGCGTCCTGAGAAAGGATGGTGGGAGAGAGAGCAAGCCCCCCGACCCCGGCTCCGGGCAGCGGGCACCTGGCGCCTGACCCCGCCGGGATGGGCCTCTTGTCTGTGACAGACGACAGACGGACGAGCGTGGAGGCACAAACCTGCAGAGTTCTCCCTGAGTGGCTTCGGGTCCCCTCATTTCACTGCCTCCAGGCCTTTCCTCTGTGCACCCCCTCCAGAAATCATTCTGCAGACGGGGGCCCGGGTATATTGTAATCTTAACTGATAACAAGCAGACACCACAGAACATTCCAGAAACAATACAGGGAAGGGTGAGCACTGTCCTCCCTAGGAGAGGGAGCTGTCCCCCCCGGGGTGGTGGGGACCCAGGCTGCCGCTGGGCCGGGCCTGAGGCTCCCTGTGGTGCTGGGGTCCCACCTTCTCTTTAGAAGGTCACTTTTGGGCGTCAAAGGACACCTGCATGTGCCACAGAGGATGGACGCTGTGTGCCTTCGATGGGACAGGGGCTCCAGGAAAGAGGGTAAAGTGTCACCTCTTTATGTCCAGACCATGGGCATCTGCCAAGCCTGCCTCTGTCCGTCTTTGGATAAATGCATCTAGAATCTCAAAAACCAGACGCGCTTCCTGAGGCACCAGAAATGCGGAAATGTAGCCGCCGAAGGATGCTGTTGAGCTCGTGCTGGAGGAGACGCTGGGCTGGATCCGGAGCAGCTGGGCCATCTGCCTGCGTGGCCCGATTTCACTCATTTTCCCACAGGACTGGCCTTGACTTCCCATCAGTTGGCATTTAAGAGACGTCAGAACGTTAGTTTGCGTGTGAACCGAGTGAGGGGCTTCCGTGATTGAGCGGCGGCTCGGGAGCCGACGCGGGGGCGATGGGTAGAGCTGCTCTGCTTCCCACCCGCAGACCCCGGCCCGGGCCGTGGGCGCCGCTGTCGGGGCGGCTCTGCTCTCCCACGGAGCCCTGGACGGCACTGCTCCCCCTGCTGCGGTGCAGCCAGACTGGGGATCTAGAATGTTCCAGAATGTTCCACCGTTCTGCTCAGTCATCTCTGAGCCCTTCGCACAAACCTCCTGCTCTCTTCCGAAGCCTCACTCTTGTGCTGGTTTTTCCAAACGCCCCCACCCCCACCCCGCAGCCAGATCTCCGTGGGGTTGCTCAGAGCTCATCGCCCCGGGCCGATGATCAGCGCGGCATCATGTTCGTCTTCTAGAAGGTTATGATCAATAAATTCAGGCTCTTCTCAAGCTCCTAACCTCTTTTGTGTATCTTTAATTAGTGGATCCTGGCTTAGATGGTAAGAGAACGGGCCTCCAGAGGACTGGCTGACATCAATACCTTTGACCTACCTTTTTTTCTATGAATAATAGAATTTTTCCTCATCCAGAAGCCCGTAAACGTGTGACTCACTAGCAACCATGTTTGGGAAGAAAGGGAAATTGCCGCATGCTCCCTTTGGACGTTGCATTTCTCTCGGACCCTGGCACCTCTCATGGACGTTCTGCACACTCTTCCGCAGATCGGATGAGATCAATTGATCAAGTGATTCAAGTCTAAACGATGCTTTTCCTAAAATCCCCTGGGAATTTCATGGGAAGAGAAATATGTCCCAATGACAAGCTTTCAAATTGCTAGGATATTTTAAACGAGCTGGCGAGCACCACCTCGAGTAGCTTGAAACCCGTTCATGATACCTGAGCCCACCTCCCCCCGGGGCCCGGAACATTGATTGCTTCTTTGCGTTTTGTGCGGTGCCCAGAGGTACTGCCAATTTCCCGATGTGCCGTCTTTTCTTGGTTCACACTTGCTCGTCACACGTGCGGTCTATTTTAAGAACTTGGGATTTATTGCAAATAATTGAACTGAACTATTTGAAGGATTCAGCAAAAGCCAGTGATTTAGTTTAGAAATTGGGATGAAATGATCTGCCAGACACATTAGAGAAGAGATTGTCAGCGACACGTTTGGCTCCTAGACCTCCCAGGGGGAGCCAGCTTTGGCCAGTTGCTAGGCTGGGAGGTTCCTCCGACCTGATGGCTTCCTGGAGCATGAGAGAGTGGCCTTGCTCCTTCCGCGACGATGAGCCCCGTGGCTTTGGCATAGATTCCCTGTCCTGTGCGTGACCAAAAGGATCTGGGCTTGGGACATTGTTTATCTCTACATTTGAAGGTTTTGGATTTTGTGGGTTTGGGGGATGCCCAGTTGGTGGCTTTGGATGTAAGTGGTAAAGCTGACTTTTTACTGTAAAATCTTCGTGTCGAGCGGGGTGTTTTGCTGGGGTCGGAATGCAGCTTAGGCTGGAGACCTCAGCAAGGATAGAATCCTTAGGAAGAACCCTGTCGTTTTTCTACTTCCCCCAAGGATGTCCTGCATATTCTTCTCTTGACAAACCACAGCGGCCAGGGCATGTCCTGAGCAGGGCATGGACAAGGCCGGGTCACGAGGTTGTGACCTGTCTGCCTGCAGTTCTGCAGCTCACCTGGGGGAACCTAATGCTGAGAAAATCTATCTAGAACAACAACAGCAGCAGCAGCAGCAACAAATCACTATCTGAAAGACCAAAAATGCCTACTGTTAAATGTGGAAGTTTCACAGACTCTACCCCTGGGACTGTCCCACGTTGAGCCCACATATGGAGAGAGCCAGCCGTGGAAGACGGAGAGAAAGCCTCCTTCTGCGTCTCTGGGCAAAGGCAAGCGATGGGCGTGAGCCTTGGGCCTTCTGGGAAAGGCCGTGGCCCTGGGAAGGCAGACAGAGGAGATGAAGAGACAAGGGGCCACGTGCCCAGATCGTAACCCAGCCCCGCTCTCCCCCGCGGATCGCCTTCTCCTGCGGGCTCGCATTGAGCAAACGTCCACTGCCACCCACTGCGTGGGCCCCAGGGACACATCGCCAGCTGGAGGTCACTTCCTGTACCCGGGAACTCTGGCCCCAGAGAAGGGAGTGTGGACGGCGTGTCACACGATCCCAGCTTCCCAGACACGGTGATGCAGCACCACTGGACGGACCAGAGTTTCCTCTCGGCCGGGAGGGTTGGAGGGCACCCTGGGGCAGGTTGTGGTCGTGGAAGGTCACCATCCTGCTCCACGTCCCTGTGTCACCCCTCTACCCTCTACCCTCTACCCCTGAACTGGCCTATGATGAACCACAACTGAGCTGCAGCCCCTCGCCTTGGCCCCGGGGCCGGGCAGGGTGGCCGGTTCTGGGCCGTTCCTGGGCATCTGGCCTGGCCCGGGGTCCCTGCAGGACAGGAGGGGCTGCTGTTGTTGCTCTGAGCTCCTGCCCTGGAGGGGACGGCCCAGCGTCTGTGTCACCCAGTCCTGCGGGCACCAGACCTGAGGCCCGTCCAAGTCGCGTGCAGCGGGAGAGCCGCCGGCGGATTCCCAGGAGGCTTGTGGACACGGGGCAGTAAGGGCGGCCACGGTCACAGGGGAAGAGGAACCCACGGAGCGGCTGGCGGAGACGTGACCGGTCCCCGCACCGCTGCGAAGCCCTGGGGCCTCCCGGGGCCAGGCCAGGCCAGGCCGAGGGGAGGCAGGGGCCTGGCCTTCCCGGGACGCGGGGCGCTGCCCTCCACGCTGAGGGCCGTCCACCACCTGCTCGGCTGCGACCTGGGGACTGTCCCCGGAGATCCTCTCTGATTTGAGAAGACAGTTTCCATGTCTGCCTCTTCTCCAAATGCCGGATGTTAGAAACTCTCCCTTTTAAACGGAGTCCGGGGAGGTTCCTCCGCCAGGTCCGTCTCCGTCCCACCAGCCGCGGCACCCGGGACTCCCAGAGTGGGAAGTGTCGGCGGCTGTTTCCCCCCTGGGAGTGACCCCCCAAATGTCAGAAACCTGCTCGCAGTGGCTCCGTTACAGTCGGGATTTCTGAAATCACCTCAGCTTGTAAAGTGGAAACGCATTTTCCGGGTGGCCGGACACTGGTGCGGGTGTGGGGGGGCGCGGGCGAGGAGCAGCGCGTGGGGTCTGGCTCGTAGTTGACACGTGTGCGCACAGGAAGGCGTGGAGGGATGGATCACACCACCATGGGGAGGTCTGCGGGCCTCGGCGCAGCCGGGGTGATCCCCAGGCCCCTTCTGGGAAGGTGTCATCAGGACCAGAGGGTGGGGTCAGGCCAAAACTGCAGAAGTGAGGAGAGCAGGGCAGGCAGCACAGGTCTGCCAGCTGGTCGGGGGTCAGTGAGATGGCCGGGGAGCACTGAGGTCCTGGGATGGGCACCCAAGAGCCCGGAAGCCCAGGCCCCAGCCTGGAGCCCAAGTCCTACCTCTCCAGGCAGACCCTGTGTCCCTGCCCACCCCTAATCGATGTGCCGGTCTTCCGACAGCGGCCAGAGGCAGCTCCCACACTGCAGTGTCAGGCCTAAAAAACTACCGAATACAGATCTTTCAAAGTTCACCTCATCCAAAAGCCATTTGTTATAAATACGTGATAGAATGTCTGAGGCCCCACAAGGCAGAGATTCACAGAGACTTTGATTCCTGCAGAATTTCATATTGTGTCTAACACTGGAGTTATAGGCTGGCGGTATTTTGATGATAAATTCCCAGCTTTCTCTGCCAGGAGAAAGAACAAGTTCTCCCCATCCATTACATCAAATAAAAGATGAGGCATCACCTCGCCAAGCAGGGAGCTGGATGTCAGTGTTGGGAGGGTTGGATGGTCACAGGCTGCCGGAGACGTGGAAGGTGAAAGATCATCAGCATCATCACCACCATTAGCATGTAACCACCACCACCACCAGCACCAGCACCACCGCCATCATCACTATATTGTCACCATCACCACCACCACCACCATCATCACCCATCACCCCCACCACCATCATCACCACCATCATCACCACCACCACCAGGACCACCACCACCACCATCATCACTATATTGTCACCATCATCACCACAACCACCACCACCATCACCACCATCATTACCACCACCACCAGGACCACCACCATCACCATCAGCATCACCCCTACCATCACCATCATCACCATCATCACCACCATCATCACCACCACCACCAGGACCACCACCACCACCATCATCACTATATTGTCACCATCACCACCACCACCACCATCATTACCATCACCCCCACCACCATCATCACCATCATCACCATCACCCCCACCATAATCATCACCACCATCATCATCAGTATATTGTGCTAAGTACTTTATATGCACCATCTGTTTTCCCATCTGTAAGATGGGGATTATAGCTGAGGCTGCCATATAGGGCTATGACAAGGATTGAATGAAGTGACACCAAGTAGGAGGACAGGGTTTTACACACAGAATGTCAGCAAATACCAGGTGTTCATATTACTCCATTTAATTCTTACAAAAAATGGGACGCTTGGGTGGCTCAGTGGTTAAGCATCTGCCTTCGGCCCAGGGCATGATCCTGGAGTTCAAGGATTGAGTCCCGCATCGGGCTCCCTGCATGGAGCCTGCGTCTCCCTCTGCCTGTGTCTCTGCCTCTCTCTCTGTGCATCTCATGGATAAATAAATAAAATCTTAAAAAAATAATTCTTACAAAAAGTATTAAGTGGGAAGTTTATTGTAATTTGAACTTTATAGAGGAAAAAAATCATGAAATGAGACTTTCTTGAAAATATAGTACATTTGCATGAAAGTGCAAGTTCAAAGAGAAGTCTGTAGAGATCAAACTGTTCATGCCCAACACTCTGCCTCCTGCATCATCCCTACAATGCAGATCTCCCCTCCTCTTCCCCCTCTACCTCCCCTCCTTCCACCCCTACTTCTCCTCCTCTTCCTCCCCCTCTTTCCTCTTCCCACTTTGAGGATAAGGATTATGGAGCTCGAAGAGGTTAATGAAAATCCAGAAGACAGTTACCCTGAGCCATGACAGGGGTCCAGTTTTCCTTGGGTCCTGGCATGTTGCTCTCAGCGATGTCACATGGTCCAGAGCAGTGGATACCAAACCACAGCACATTTACAGAAACACCTTTTTAAAAAAACATATTTTATTTATTTATTCATGAAAGACACACGAAGAGAGAGAGAGAGAGAGACAGAGAGAGAGAGGCAGAGAAATAGGCAGAGGGAGAAGCAGGCTCCATGCAGGGAGCCTGACGTGGGACTCGATCCCAGGGTCCCCGGGATCACACCCTGGGCCAAAGGTGATGCTAAACCGCTGAGCCACTGGGCCACCCAGAAACACCTTTTTATAGATTCCTTTGACAACCCTTCAGTGGGAACAGCCATGCATTCGGAAGGCTTGCAAGAACGTGCTAATTATGTCCAGGACGAAATCTGGAGGAACAGCCCAGAAAGGCACCATCCGTGGCTGCAGGAAAGACGTCCAAACACCGTGACGCCTGTCCTCTTTAGAGAGTGGGACCTGGAGCTGCACTGCACTTTAATGTGTCTCCAAGGAAATCACAAGGAACAAACAGCCACAAAATCTAAGCCAACAATTTATCTACGGCCTCCTGAGCCCCAAGCATAGTGCCTGGTGCTGGAGAAGGACCCGTCAACGAGCCCGAGGCGGCCTTCAGGGACTTGCCCGGCAGCCGTAGAGGCAGACCCAGGAGTGGCCCTGATGGAAGCATCGCGTGTCCGGCCCTCCTGGTGCAGGAACCCCACAGTCTGAGTGCAGAGGGTAGGGCATGTCCTGCCGGGGGAACGGCCAGGTGACCCGACGAAGCCAAGCTGAGCCTGTGTGTGGACAGGGCCAGGAGGAGCAGGTGTGAAGAGGAAGCACAGGGGTGAGGGAGCCGTGAGGACGGGGCCGGTGGGCCAGGTTGGTGGAATGAGGACCTGAGGAGACATGTGGCCCTCCTACCAGGACGGAGTGGCAGGGCTGTGGCTGGAAGAGAGTAGGGAAGGTTTGCAGCTTGGGGCCACCAGCACAGGGATATGGCCTGGACTGCGGGGTGCGCCGCCGCCCTGTGGGCAACTGGACCCGTGTCCTGGACGAGGTGATACTTCTCTGCACAAACCATTGTGGATGTTCTAGAATGAAAGCCCATGACCCAGGTGGTCGGTCACTCCTGGGAGCATGAGGTTGCTGCAGCGCTCCTGGGTCGGGCTGGACACGTCGGCCCCACTGGTCACACCCGGGGAGACCTCGGGCTCCTGATTTCGAGCCTCTTACTTCTCATGTTGACCAAACCTGGACAACCCTTGAGGATGTGGCACTTGCTCGCCCGGTGAGGAGGGACGTGGTTATGGGTTTAATCGTGTGGCCCGCCCCCACTCTGACGCAGGAGTCCTAGCCCCAGAACCTCAGAACGGGGCCTAATTTGGAGATAGATGGTTGCAGATGCAATTCGTTCGGATGAGGTCATTAGGGTGTGCCCTAGTCCAATGAGTGGTGTCCTTCTGGGAGGGGACATTTGGACACAAACGCACATGGGGGGGGGACACCATGAGAAGATGAGGGCTGAGACCTGGATGCTGCCTCCGCAGACCCAGGGACACCGGAGGTTGCTGCTGAGCCGCCGAGCCAGGCAGGCCGGGGACAGATGCGTCCTGTCAGCCTTGGACAGACCCCATTGGCGATCGTGGTGGAGCGCTGCCTGGGAGGGGGCACGGCCACCGGGAAGGACATGGGGGCTCAGGAGCACGGCCTGCCCTGCGCCCGGGCTTGCACAGCAGGCCCCCAGGCACCCCCGCTGCTGGAGGGCACAGGAACCCGATGGTGCCTGCCCTCGGGCAGCGCTCTGACCTGCGTCCTGCGGCTCTCCTCTGAGGGTAACTGCCCCGAGTTGGCGCAGACCCCCGGGTGGGTGGCCAGTCCCAGCAACACTGCCTCCGCTCCAGGCGCCAGCAGAAGGCGGGATCCCCAGCCATCCCCACTCCTGTCTGACTTGGCCGGAAATCCAGCTTCTCATAACCTCCCTCGAGGTTTGGTGATTTGCGAGAATGACCCCCGCACTCCGGAGAGTGCGAATCCTGAAGACTACGGTTTTATCATAAAGGGTGCGACCCGGGAACAGTCAGATGGAAGAGAGGCCAAGGGTGAGCCCCGGAAGCATCCCGAGCGCCCAGGCCCCTGTCCCCCTGGCCTGGACCCCAGCGGGCCCACCAGCTGGGAAGCGCCCCCAGCCCCGGTGCCCCGCATTTGTGTCAGAGTCAGTGCCCGGGAGGGAGGGACTGAGTCCCCTCTCAGTACTCAGCCCCCGCCTTCCTGAGGGTTCCGACGGCTCCGGCCCTCTGGCCACATGGCCAGGCTCACCCTGTGTCACCTCGTAACATGAGCTCAGGCATGGCCAAAAGAGGATCCTGACCAAGGACAGCCCCGTGGCTCGGGAAGTCCTCCGAGGAAGCAGGGACAGAGGCCCAACAGTCGTGGTCATCCTGTGGGTGGTTGGGGGGCGCCCGGCACACGGTGGCCCCCAGGCCTCTCCGGCTGCAGACAGTGATGCTGAGGCAGCAAAGCCGCCCGGGTTGTCCTCCGCCAGGGACGCGGACCCAAGGGCAGGGCGGGACAGAGGGCGGTCCCTGAGCAGGCCCGACAGGGCCCAGGCGGCCATCGGTGGGGGCCCCGGGTGGTGGCCGAGGCACATGCAGACGCGGGCACCGCCGCCACCGCCAGCCCCATGGCCGCCCGCCTGTCGCCCGCCTGGGAGACCGAGGTGTCGCCTGCGGGCGGGGCTGGGGTGGCCAGACGACGGTCTTCCCGCCGAAGGACTTAGGAGCAAGCTGGATGAAGAGGCGGGAGGCCTGCTTCTCACACCTCCAGGACCTGCAAGGTCGGGGGCAGAGCTGATGAGCCGATGGTGGAATCGAGACGTTTGTCAACGGGACGGAAGAACAGGAGCACGGCTGCGGCACAGGCGGCAGCGCGGAGGCGTTCCAACATCGGCTCGGCCAAACCGCGTGTTGTGCCGAAACCGGGTCCAGAGGGCTTCCGTCGTTTGCCCAAGATTTGGCAGCAGGCGGTCCCCAAGGAGGCTCGAAGCACTTTGCGCTCCGCCAGGAGAGCCGCGCGTGGTTTCTCCGCGGGCCCAGGCGCTCGCTCGCACCCGGCGTCTTGGCAGCCGATGGTCGCTCGCCTCGGCCTGAGCCGCTCTGACCTCCTCCCCTCTCGCTCCGCGTTGGAGCGGTGCTTACAGACCACCCTTCTGTTTCTGTGCAGCCTCTCGACTGATAGGGTTGGGTGGGGGGAGGGAGGGCAAGGAGGGAGGAGGGCGCTCGGAGGGATGCACTGAATCCTCACACCTCGGCGAGGGGGGCGTATGGTCGCCCCACCTGGGCACTCTGAGGTGCACGGACCTCCTGCACTGGTGCAAACAGAGGCTTGGGCCTTGCTGCGTCCAGCTCCGTGGTGTGAGCTTGCACACGTGGTGGCACGATGATGACCCACTGCTGCATCGGTACGGGGTCAGCAGGCAGGCGCTGCAGACGGCTGGGACACGTACCCCCTAGCGTGCACCTGCTGTGAAGACAACGTTGCCTCCCGAATCTCTCCAGCTCTCTCCCCTCCTCTCCGTGGAAGGATTCGGGAGGTGGAGAGAGGGGTGTCTGGGCGTCTGAGAGCGGACCTCTGGGCACAGCAGATGTGCCAACCCCGGCAGCCCCCGTTCCCTCAGCCTCAGATAAACGAATTAAATGCTGTCGTCCAAAAAAAAAGGCAACTAGCACCTAGATGTGCTGTGTCCACCACCCAGTTGCCCTGAGTGGGGGTCTAGTGAATTTTACCAAATAATCTGCTGCCCTGTGCACATGGGCAAAGTCAGAAAACCCCGTATGATAGTGAGCAACCGGGACGGACCCACACGTGCACCTGCACACAGGCCATCGGCGGTTCAGCTGTTCAGGCTCAGGAGCGGCCAGAGTGCTGGGGTGAGGGATGGAATGGGGGCAAATAGCTGCTCTGCTCCAGGCACGGGGTGGCCCCCATAATGTCCCCAAAAGGATGGGAGATGGGAGCCGGGGAGCATGCTGTCTCCGGAAGCAAAGGGACCCCAGCGCTGCAGCCCGGCCTTGGGGACCCTGCTCTGGGGGAAAGGTTGGGCCAGACGGAGCCCGTTTCAGCTTGTGCGCTTGACCCAAAAAATCTCCCGAAGCCGGGTGTCTACCTGGCGAGGCATGTGCCATGCGGTAAAGCTGTTGCCAGATGAGGGGCCTTTCCCCCCACACAGCTGGCACGACTCGTGGGCACCAATTACTGTGCCCTCGGGGATGCTGCTTGGCATCCTTGGTCGTTGGGGGCCTGAGCTAGCTTTATTGAAGGTACTAGAATTTGCTTTTTTTGTTGAAGGCACCCAACTCACTCAGCCATAAGAATATTAAAAATATATTTAGCAAGTTTGCATTTACTTTTGACCAATTATAATTGAACTGAGGGCTTCACATCCTGGAAGGCATCCAGGAGCTCGGGACGGAACACTGTGTTGAATGAGCTATAATACGTGATCATCGCTGAGCTTGTGCCGTTCCCATTAATCTTATTTCAAGTTACAACAATACAGGTCTTGTTTCCACACTTCTATTTTTAACTAATGAAAATTTATGACAAAGAAATCCTAATTATACCCTCTGGAATGTGATACAATTGCAAATCCACTGGTGATTTTCTTCTGGTGAAATTCCACATAATCACACAAGAAGCAAAGAATGTAAGTCCTCCTCAAATCGCTGGTCTATAAATAAGGGTCCCTAATGGGCTGAGCAAACGTTTTTGTTGGTTTTTCTTTTTTTTTTTTCTTTTTTATTCCTTTGTACATTTTGTATCAGGCTGGGCTAATCCATGCTGCACCCCTGGTGGGTGCTGGAGGACGTTGCCTGTTCTCAGCTCATCCTAGAGTTGGTGACTGATGGATTTCCACGGAGCCCTGGATGGACAGTGGGGGGAAAAGCAGGTGTCAGGAGGCAGGACCGGCTTGGTCCTGGCACTGAAGTGAGGGTATGACCTTGGACGGGCCTGCCTCCCCCCACCCCACATGCAGGGATTGCACACACGTGGCGAATAATCCCCCGTGTGGGGCATTTGCAGCATCTCTGGTCTCTACGTCTCCATGTGCCAGTAGCACCTCCACGGTGGTGACAACCTGTGCATGTGTCTGCAGACACCATGAGACGTCCCTGGGGAGCACCATCCCCCGGGAGCATCATCGCCCTGGGTGGGAGCACTGTGCCGCCCCTGTGTCAGGAAGCCCCGATGCGTGTGGCCTGACTGACGTTCACCCAATTCCCAGGGTGAGGCTGGTTTTGCAAAGAAGCAGGGATGCACCGTGCTCTTTAGGTGCGTGTTCTCTGCTCTTTCTGCGTCTCCAAGACCTCGGGGCGTTGGTGGGCATGCAGGAGGCCACGTCATGGTGCTTTGCAGGGACTTCCCTTTGCAGTTGCCAGCTGACCCGACCCCAGTGCCATCAGAAAGTGAAGGTTCTCTGAAACTGGGGGTCTGAGGACACAACAGATTTGCCCCTCTCTTTGCTGGTGTCACGGGCCGGGGGACCTGACTATGGGGAGGTGAGGAGCAGGGCTGGGCCAGGCAGAGGCCCAGCAGAGGGGTCCACAGGGCCAGAGTGTGCTGTCCCCAGGCCGGTGCGTGTACGTGGACTCTGTCCTCGGGGCTGAGCATGGACTGTGACAGGGGGACAGGGGTGGCGGCTGGAGGGCCTGCTGCCCCGCGGGCCACGTCAGGGAGGAGGAGTTGTCCCGGGAGCACCTGTGTCTGCAGGTGGCTGAGCATCTTCCAGCAGCAAACACTGAAGTGATTTAGAAGCAGGTGCCCAAGTGCTGCTGGAAGAGGGTGGGCAGGTGAGAGGGAGCGGTCAAGCGGGCGGCCGGTGACAGAAGGCCGGGCGCCAAGCTGAGGCTTGGTCAGAGGGCCGCCAGGCTGGTTAGGGTGGCTTGTGGGGCCACCGGGTGCCCCCGGGCTCCTGTTCCTGATGCTTCCCCGCTGTGTCTGGGCCTGGGTGCAGCCACCAGCTCTAGGGCTTTCTGGGGGGGGTCCCCACTCTGTACCTTTCCCTGCACCGACGGCCTGGGGCGGGGTCCCTGTCGCCCTGTGGTCACTGACAGCTCCCTGTTGGGTTAGACCCCAGGACAGCATTTCTGTCTCTGGAATGTTGATGGCACAGTCTCGCGTCATTGTCTTCCTGCATTTGTCCAAAACAAAGGCCTCCCTAAAACAAAGCAAAATGCCAGAAGCAGACCCGGAAGTGGGCTCCAGTGATTTGCTCAAATGGAAAAGCTCAGCCCTTTACCTCCTTGGACAGCGGGGTCCAGGCAGTGCGGGGGACTCCAGTGGCCCGTCCGGCCCTGGCGCGCCCACCGCTCCCTTCACTCCCTGGGTCAGGGCCTCGTCTCTGCCCCACCCCAAACCCAACAATCAGTCTGCGTCCAGGAGCAAAACTCACCGCCGTCGTGGGGCTGCGGGCACCTGGCCTTAAGGTTCCCGTTTCGCCTCTAAAAGTGTCACCTGAAGGGTCGTCGGGGGTTGCAGATGGTCTCCGGGGGCACATTTAACTCTCCGTGTCTTGTGCCCCAAAGGACAGAAGGCCACGTGAGTCCTGGGCCAGAGGAGACGGAAGGAGAGGCCAAGAGCATCAAGACGCCGCCGCCGCAGATCCTCCTGCCGCTGGAGGAGCGGGTGACCCACTTCCGAGACATGCTGCTGGAGCGAGGGGTAAGGACCCGGCACACGCAGCGGCTCTCCCCCGAGCCGGTCACGGAGGCACGGTCCCCGCGGCCCGGGGACACGCTCCTTCCTGAGCTCCCGGGATGCGGCTGAGTGAAATTCGGGTGCCAGGTGATTTGGGGCCGAGGCAGCATGATGAGAAGGGCCCCCGCTTCCTGTCGCCGGGGGCCTGTCCCCGTCTGGGCCTGCAGGCTCCTGAGACGCAGCAGGATGGGGGAGGGACGGTCCCCAGACTGGACGGCGCACAGGAAGCCTCTGTGGGGATGCGCTTGCTGCCCGTGCCGCGGCTGGGTGTTGGGTCCCTGCCTCCCGGAGGGGCGTCCCCTGTGCTCGGCTCCGTCAAGCCGGGACTCGCGCACCTGCAATCAGTTCAAGTAGTTTAATAAGATTAGGATGAGAGTTGACTTCTGAACCTCCTTTTGAGCTTAGGAGGAAAATATTTTAGAAACTCAAATCCCTTTCCAGTGACTTTTATTTCCAGCTTTGGCCTTTGGGGCATAAGGTGAGGCAGCTGGGAGAGCCCAGTAGGATTTCCTCACAAAATGAGGCTGAACAGAGGCCGTAGCGGGAGCCTCGGTGTGGATCGTACCGAACGCCGCAGCGACCTTGGGAACTCGAGCCAATGCCCTGGGCCGTGAGCTGCCTCCCCTCCCCGGCGCCCTGGGCCGAGCTCTCCCGGAGCAGGTGCAGCGGCCGCTGAAGGCCAGGTGTCAGGAGGAGCCCACCCGCCCCAGGGCAGGGGGTCCAGCAGGTGCCCCCGAGGCGGGCTGGCGGGAGCCCTGGGGGCGCAGGGCCACCGAGATGCTCTTGTAGGCGGGACGGAGGTGGTCCCGAGTGGGAGCGCTCTCCTCCTTTGCGCCGTGAGCATCACTGTATCTCGTTCTCTGCTTGTAGATGAGATGCAGCCCCCGCCGTGAGGGGCTGGGAGGGAAAGTAGAGGCGTGACCTCGAACGTGCAAAGCAGCGTGCGAGGCCTAGGTTAACAGCGATGCCGGGTAACGCAGAGGTGCCGGAAGGACCCCACGCAGGGCTGTCTGTGCACACGGATGATGTGCTTCACGCCCTGGGCCGTGCCACCGGGGGTGGGGGCAGGGGGTCCCCAGAGCCCGCCACAAGGGGGCTGCTCTGCCGAAGCACCTGCCGGGCCCCCTCCCTTGCTCTGCACTCACGCTGGCACCAGGCCGCGGCAGGACGGGTCTGAGGCAGGATAGAGCATGTTCCTCTCCCCACACAATCGCCGGGACAGGCTGCTTCTGCCCTGGAGAGCCACTGGCGTGGTGGCTTCTGAGGTTTGTGTCGCTCTCGGGAGGCGCTGATGGACACGCAGGGGCTTCTCTGTCCCTGTGCACATCTGAGAGTTTGCATCGACCCGGCCAGTCGGTTCCAGCTGAATCAGGCGGCGGGAGGCAGGATGGCATGAGGGGCCTTTGAGAAGCAGCAGCGAGCATTCGTTTCATCGTCGTGATGCCCGCCTCGCCCAGCTCTTTGTCTTGGAAACCGAGCAGGCCCAGCTCACCAGCCTCAGACTAACCACCCCTGGGAGCCTAGGGCTTCCCGAGACACCCACCTTCCCCTCCCAGGGCGGCCGCCGCGCCGGGTTTGTATGGTTTCTTGAATTTATCCCCGTGGCCCTGGTTGAGCGGTTTCAATAATGAGATTTTCAGCACATTCTTGCCTCATCCAGGTGGGTGACTCTCTTTGATTCTTAGATTCTTCCCTGGGAGAATCGTATGTAGATGAGAATCAGCAAAAGGAGCACAGAAACGTAAAGCGCTAGCCCGGCGTTGTGAGCTTCCCCTGGGAGAAAGAGTCTGGGGTGAAGCCTGAACCCCTACCTTAGGAGGATTAGAAGGAGCCCACACGCGGTGCGTGACTGGGAAAGATCAATCCGAATTTACTTCTGATGTCATAAAGCAATGCCACCATTTATGACTTTTTGACTTTATAAAATATGCCAGCAGATTTTATAAGTTATTCATGCTCAAGAGAATTTGATGGCTAAGCCCATAAGATTTCTAGTCGCTTAAAAACGAGGCACAGAAAGGTCACTTTTTTCACCAACTGAGTGATTAATAAGATTTTTTTTTATTGCATTTGTTCAATACTTCAGTCCAGAAATTCATGTACTTACAGAATGATGGAGCGAAGGTCCTGCGGGCTTCTGGTAGTTTGAGACGGGCACGGTTTGGGGTGTTCCACGGGGATTACGGATCGGGGAAGGAGCCTTGGGTTTTGTGGTTTTGTAGTGTGTATCTGATGGCTCAAGAGAGGTTTTATTTTTATTTTGTTTTACTATACAATCCACAATAGGGCTTTTTGGAAAACAAAACAAAATGAAGCAACCCTCAGCCAGGCAGGGGGCGGTTAATTGAATAGCAGATTATTAATGTGATCCCGCCTATTTGGATAAATGTAGGAGAAACATTTTATTGGCAACTTCTTCCTCCCGCCACGTATCCCTCAGAACCGGGCATGGCTTTCCCAGGGGCCAGGGAAGAAGGAGCTTCGGAGACCCGGGGTCTCGGTCGGGGGACTCCGGGCTCTGCACCTGCTGTGTCTCTGTGGTCCCTCCGTGGGCAGGCGGCCTCGGGGAGACCGGCTGGCACTGTGGCTGCTACACAGGTGAGCCTCACAGAGTCTGGGTCCGAGTCCGTTAGAGGAACTCGTGGGCCGCATGCTCGTGCCCACCGGGCCATCCCAGTCTCTCTCTGCGCTAAGATGGGTGCACCGTGAGGCTGTCGGTGTCCAGGAACGGTGTTAGGGTCTTCCTGCCAACAGGGCAGCGGGGGAGGCCTTCTCCCTGCAGCAGGGGGGCCACCTCGCCCCCCCACTTCTGAGGCCCCCCCTTGCTGGTGAGTCACATCCGGGGCCCCGTCCCCCCTTCCCTCAGCCACGCAGACGGCGCTGCCTCTCTAGAGCTGTAGCGGGCACTGAGGCCAGGACTTGTGCTGGAAAGGCTCGGGCCTCGTCACGTGCCAGCACCCATCACGGCCCTAGGAGGGGGGGGCACGAGGCACCTGCAGTCTGCCCCGCGCTCCTTGGGGAGCCGAGCTGCCCCATGTTCCAACGGCAACTCTGCGGAGCTCGCGGGGGGCGCTGAACGCCTCTCCTGACACGCAGCGGTGCTGTGCAGGTGATACGTGCGTTAAAAGAAAATCTGCAAAAAACAAACAAACAAACAAAACAAAACAAAAAAAACCAACTAAGTAAGAAGAAAAGTCACCCCCAATCCTATCCTAGGAGAGCAGTGTTTTCATCAGTGGGTACATTTCTTTCCAGACTTTCTTTCTCAGAACAGATTTTTAAAGATCAATAATAAATATTTTTGTCTTAGACCATACCCAGGATTCAACTGTAATCGAACACGGCTCAGCCAAGTGTTCTGTTCCACATAGTGGATGTCGTGAGGCTCGGCCGGATTTATGAGTCGCTGTACTGTCTCCTCTCATTCAGCGTATTTTTTTTTCTTTTTCTTTCTTTCTTTTTTTTTTTTTTTTGAGTGTTAGGACAAACCTTTGGCAGACATTTTGGATGAGGTCACGATATCCCATCCGTTGTCAATTCCAAAACCCTGCGTTTTCGTTCGCGTCTCATGTTCTCCAAATTTGCTCTTCTGGGTACAACCCGGTGGCCACGGGGACGGCTGGGCCGCGTGCGTAGCGTTGCTTCCTACGGGCTCTGACCGTTGCCGTCTCACCAAACTACCTTGAGAAGAAAGAAGAAGTCGCTTTCATGCAGCGCACCCTTCCAGGGGCCCCGTTCCGAGCTCCCGAGGGTGTCCCGCCAGCCCTGGAGAGTGGGAAACGTGAACGTTTATTATCCGTTGAGTCGCGTTGTTCTTTCCCTCGGGTTTCTGTCTCGGCTTCCGCGCCGTGGTTCCTCCTTCCTGCCCTGACAGCCGCGGCCTTCGGGTGGTTTCATTAGCGAGGAAGGTCGCGTTCGGACGATGAAGACGCCCTTGTGGAGGGCGGTGGGCCCCCCACCCTCAGTGCCGGATGGGAGCGCGTCCATCCCTAACGGGAATAACCCTCAGACACAAAGTAAATCGGTGAAGGGTGTTGCAGGAAGACAGAGTAAGATTATATTTATCAATCAAAATAGAAGAAAGAAGCTGAAGTCAGTAAAACCCCATGCATCCTGGGAGGCAAGGATGGGAGTCAACGTGTCCCTTGCTCACCTGTGGACTCACCTGCGGGTCACCTGGCTCACCTGGGCTCGTGGGGACTGGTGCATGTTGACCGCTCCCACGTCCGAGTGTATTTTTTGTTTATTTTTTATTAATGTATTTATTTTTAAATATTTTATTTATTTATTCATAAGAGACACAGAGAGAGGCAGAGACACAGGCAGAGGGAGAAGCAGGGTCCCTGCAGGGAGCCCGATGTGGGACTCGATCCCGGGATCCCGGGGTCACGCCCTGGGCCGAAGGCGGCACTAAACCTCTGGGACCCCCAGGCTGCCTCCACGTCTGAGTTTGGGATGACGCGTCTCCTTGGGTGATTTCCAGCCGCGGCGGAGAGGGCGGGTGCGCTACCGGGAGGTAACCGTCCTCGGCGGGGAAACCCCGGGCAGCCGTGGGCCTGTTCCACGTGGGTCCTCCAAGGTGCCCTGGTGGGACTGACGCCGAGGCCACAGTGGTCACCGGCCCGTTGGGGCAGCGTCCTCCGCGTTTCTCCTTCCACACGTCGCGTCCCAGAATGCCCGGAACCGCCTGCGGTGCACCGTGGGCACCCCACCCCGACTGGGTGGCTGGCAGGGAGCCTGCAGGATAGGATGCTGGTGCATCACCCCCAGGGCAGGCGGGGGATGAGCCAGGAGCACCCCTCGCCCTTCCAGCCGCCCAGCTGCCTTCACTTGTCAGGACCCCCAGGGGACAGAGCTATGTGATTCGGGAAATGGGGTGATGAGGCGAGTGGTACCTGTCACCAGCAGAGCCCGTGGGAGGCGGCCGGAGGGGAGGGCAGAGCGAGGACGTGTAGCGGGGACGGAGGACGGCTACGCAGACTCCCGGGCCTCGTGCCGGGAGGTTTGTGGGGAGGGCGGTGGGGGCCCGGGCTGCTCCAGAGGAGCGAGGCCTGGGAGGGGAGTCGTGGGTGGAGCGGGGGCACCTGGCTCGGGGGGCGGGGAGGCTGAGCTGGGGATGGAGGCCCCGGGGGGAGGGCAGATGCATGAGCTGGCAGGGAAACAGGGACAAAGCCCTAAAGAAGGGCCCCCATGTCCAGCCCCTGGTCCTGGAGGCAGAGGTGGCTGCTGGGCTTCAGCCAGAAGGAGCTTCCGGAACCTTCTCCAGGGGCCGCGGGGCCTCCAGTGTGGCTGAGCAAGCACCACGTCCACCTCACCCCGTGGTCTGCGTGCCCTCAGCCCCTGCACCTGCTCCCCAGCTCCCCGGTCCCTCCGGGGGAGAGGCCTCCGCTGCCCCCGCGGGGGCTTTGGCTCAGTTCCCTGAGGCCGGGGCACCCAGGGCGGCTCCCCGAGGCCCGGCCCAGCCCACGCCTCGGGCAGCCGCCCCCGTGGGCCGCCCCTCACACGCCTGCGAGACGTCTCGCTGCCTGGTTTCCTTCTTTTGCCGAGACCCCCGAGCGGCCGCCCATGGCACCTGGGCAGGGTGCAGCCCCAGGACGGGAGCACCGGGGCCCCGGGCGTGGTGCCCGTGTTTCGGAGGCCGGTGCTGTTGTCCCAGAGCTGCGAGCGAGCCTGTGACACATTGCTGCCTCCCGAGGGGCGCGGGGAGCACGGAAACCCCGGGGAGAAGCCGCCCGCCGATGGACAGTCCACTCGCGGGCTTCCACGCCACCGTTTACGAGCCAGAGCAAGGGAACAGTAAATGCAGCGTGTTTCAGAGTCACATTTGGGCAAAAACATTAGCGTCTGACATCAGTGCAGGTGTGTCTGGCTGGAGATCAGCCCCCGAGGCCCTGAGATCACCCAGGGGTGATCCTGAGCTCGGCCCGCAGCTGGAGGGGGGACCCCAGCAGGGCCGGCGGGAGGCCACAAGGATGGGGCCGACGGACAGACACAGGACGACGGACCCAGTCCCCTGTTCACAGGCACGTCCACAACCCTGCCTGGCTCACAGCTGCCCCGGGGCGTCAGACGGGAGCCCGGGACGCACTGTCCCGCCGAGTGCCGCTCGGGGCCGCAGGGGCAGCCTCCTCCTCCTCGTCCATCAGGCCCTGGCCTGGCGTGAGACCTGGTGACTGTTGCACACCCCACGGGGCCTCGGCTCTGAGGATGAAGCCGCGTCCGCCTCCTTCCGCCGGGGCGCCCTGCCGTGGGCCTGCTCTGGGGGTGCCGGCTCCCCACGGGCTGCGGCTGGCGGGCCACCTCACACCCCAGCCGGCACCCCGCACAGGGCCCTCTCCTCAGTGTTCACAGAGGCTTTGGTGAAGCGGGGCTGAGGCCGGTGCCCAAGACCGCGGTCACCCTCAGCGGCAACTGACGCAGCTGCGGCCTCGCCTGTGCCCGGCACACCCCGGGGGACGCTGGTGGCTGGGCGGGTGCTCGGGGGAGGGAGGGCCCTGCACGGGGCGGGAGGGGGGAGCCGGGAGGGTGGCTGGGAGGCCCCGGGGCCCTGGTGGGCGGCTGGCCAGCCTGAGGGCTCGGGAATGGGGGGCTTGGGAAGGTGGGCACGGGGGGCCCGGGAGGCGGCCCTGGAGGACGGGGATCATCGTGATGCTCAGGGCACCAGGCGACCGTCTCCACCTGCTGCGGTGACCAGGTGCCGTCGCCGGCAGAGCACGTCGGGGGTGCCACACACGGTTGTTTTCAAAGAGAGCACGTTGACGACAGCGAGGAGGGGAGGGCCTGGCTCACGCGGCCTGTCCTCCAGGACTGACGCGATCCACGCTGGGAAGGGCCCCGCGCCGGCCAGCCACGTGGCGCCTCCGTCCCCTCCCCGCAGGTCGACGCCAGCCCACAGCTCCAGGCTACGGGGCATCCGCTGGGGTTTGGGGCTGCGCCCTGGCTGCAGCCACACTGCCGCTCCCTCTCCGTGCCTGTGTCGAAACCACCGTCTCCGTGTCCTCAACACCTCTCACGTGCTGTGTAGACGGCAGGAAACTCAGGCCGTACAGACGACGAGGGGAGAGCGTGTGCCCGAGGAGCGCGGGGTGCAGGAGGCAGCGCGGGGCAGGAAGGCAGGGCCCTGTGCAGCGCACGCGGACCCCCCCCCCCCATCGAGTGTGCATGGCCACGGACGCTGCTGCCGGGCGGGCAGGGACACAGGGTGCAGGAAATAAAGAATGTGCCCGAGGGCCGAGGAGGGCGCCCCAGCGAGGGCCGGACGGCGCGCAGTGTCCCGGAGGCCGGCTCCCACGACGTGGCCGGGGTGACGGCAGGAGCTGACACGGGGAAGGCAGGGAGTCAGAACGGGCTCAGGGTATGGCCAGGCCGCACACAGGGCTGCAGGGTGGCTACGGCTTCCTGCTTAAGTGCCCAGTCGTGTGCAAGTGCCAGAGCCAAGGAAGCCTGGGCTTAGATGTTAGTGAGGGGTAGCAGCACACGCTCGTGCCGGGAGGGGGCAGGATCCTCGGGTCCCCCCAGGGTGCACCCCCTGCATAATCCCCTCCCTGGAGAATGGAGGCCCGTGAATAGGCCGGGGTCGCTCCATGAGGATGTTACAGGACGTGACACAGACCCGGTCTCACCTGCAGACTCTGGAGAAGGAGCCACGGTGGCCTGGTGGCCCTGGGGCTCAGGATGGCCCCTGCCCGCACCTAGCACGAGGGGGCAGGCCTCATCCCCGCCCCGTGGGATGAACTCACCCAGACACCACCTTGGGGACGTGGGAGGCCCAGGCCCAGTGACGTCAGGCTTTTATCCCAAGCGATCCTCATGCTCCATCTAACTGTGGTTACCGGGAGTCCTCCAGGAACGGGCGCGTCTCAGGGACAAGGCCGTGCCCCCCGCAGGCAGGGAAGAGGCCTGTTCCCTCCTTCCCTCCGCTCTGACCCCCGGCCCCAGATCCCACGCCTGCCTGTCCCTCTCTCAACCACGGCACCCGTTAGCGTGGCTCTCCGGGAATGTGCCAATACCTGTTCTGTCTCCGTAGATTGCAGTCCTTGTAGAGGCGGCTTGTCTCGCCTTACAGATTGAAAATTCCTTCAGAGGCAACCATATGTTATTAATTTTTAAAAAATGATTTTATTGCACGTCTAGAACTACAGAAAGCCTCAAAACACTGCAGTTAGTTAGGTGACACCAGCGATTCTAAGCCAGGCTCAGCCTTCCCTAGTGGGCGGAGACTGGGATGCCCACCGGTCCCCACCCGGGGGACAGGAGCCCCTTTGTTTGGGCTGAGTTGAGGCTGCCCACAGTTTCCCTCCGTAACTGCCTTAAAGTAGCTGCGGGCAGGAGCCAGAGGACGATGGAATCGGTCGGACTGCCTGGCCGCGGCCCCGGGCACCCTGCCCCCGGTCCCTGGGGCCTGTCCGCATCTTACCGCGTCCTCAGCACTCGGAGGAACGTCTCTGGGTGGAGCCCGGGTCATCCTGCCCAGGAATAGAGCTCGTGAATATTTTTTTTAAAAAGGCGCACTTTCTGTTATTTATTTATTTATCTATTTATTTTTAAAGATTTTATTTATTCATCTATGAGAGACACAGAGACAGAGGCAGAGACACAGGCAGGGGGAGAAGCAGGCTCCCTGCACGGGATCCCGATGTGGGACTTGATCCTGGGACCCCGGGGTCACGCCCTGGGCCTAAGGCAGGGGCTCCACCGTTGAGCCCCCTAGGCGTCCCTATTTTTATTAGTAAAGGGAGAAAGTGTCAATTTTAAAGAATGGGCAGGTTGTGCTGTGCTAAGTAACGCAGATGTTTATTAAAATAGAATCTACCGGGAATCCTTGCACGTGTCCAAAAGCAAGAGATGAGGGGCTATAAGCTGCGGGTTGGCGTCCGCTCTCCTCCGGGCCCAGGGGCTTGTTCCCACCCAGACCCCCTAGGAGCCCTCCTGAAGTGCACGTCACACAGGACCGTGGCTCCCGAGATAAGGCACAGCTTCCTCTGTGTGCCCAGGACGCTCCTCCAGCCCCGGCCGCGCTCACCCCCTGGCAGCTCCCTCACGCCCCAGATCACGAACCTGACCTCTGCACCCCAGACAGCCCGTCCTGGACGTGCCCCCAGCCCTTCAGAGGCCTGATGAGTGTGCACGCTCCAGGAGGGGGCTGCCCCGGAAACGCATCCCTGGGCTGGTGGAGGGGCCCCTTCCCCGTGGCCCCCGGTGCCCTGGCACATCTCCACTCGGGCACAAAGGCCTCCCGGCCGACCACGGGCTTCCTTCTCTGCCTCAGCCCAGATCCTGGGCTCTGGTGTCGGGGGCCTTGACTCCCCCACGAGTCCTCTCACGCAGCCTGGAGCCTACGGCAGAGTCAATACTTGGTCAATGTTTTTAAGTGAATAAATTATTCTGTAAATGACTTAAACATTTCCTTGCTCTGTCAGCAGGGGCGGGGGCGGGCGGCTAGAAGCTGCGCGTCCCGCACTCAGCACCAGATCCCGATTTCTGATTCGTTGTCAACAACAACAAAAACCCCGGGGGTTCTTGGAGAATCGTCTGGTTCTAGGGCTGAGGCAGGAGATACACACGTGAGGCCGGAGCACTTGGGGTTCCAGGAAATCAAGGAGCCCCCTGGCCCCGACCCTCCCAGAGACGACGGGGTTGCCCAAGGCACACAGGTGCCAGGCAGAAGAGCTCAGTGGCCGACGCTGGAAGTATTGGAGCAAAAATATCCATGAGTCTGTAGTGATACGAGTACCTGATGGAATAAATAAGTAACCGTGGGGAAACGGGTGGCCATGCGGCTCAGAATCCCAGATAACCTGATTTGGGTACGTCCCCCTCGGGAGGTGGAGCACAGCCCCGAGAGTGGGCTGCACAAAGCGATGTCCCCCCAGGAGCACGGCCGGCAGTGGGGACAGAGGGTGAATTTGAGGAGGACAGAGCTGGTCAGTGCGTCCTCAGCCAGGTTGCTGGACCCGCACCGACAGCCGTAGTCATGGCGACAGGAAGTACCTGGAGGCGACGTGATGACGGTGGTACCTGGCTCTGGGTTCTTCCCCCAGAACCCGAACCCCAGTAATCATGAGCCAAGCTAAGCTGAGTCCAGCACAAGGGGCATCTTACGAACCTGACCAGCACCGTACGGTCAACACGACAGGGAAAGTCTGAGAAACTGCCCCAGCCCAGAGGGACCTGCAGACACGGGACCCTAGCTGTCATGTGGTGGCCCGGGTGGGACCCCGGGGGGAGGAAACACTGAAGAAAGTCTTAAGTGTGGACTTTGGTTAACAGTAGCGTAGACGAATCTAGCGTCCATTCCAAGGTAAGGTGTTCACGGTGCAGGAAACTGGGCAGGACACGTGGTCAGCTCGTAATAGTCTCGTGGTGACTTGTCCGTGGATCTAAAACTCCTGTAAAGTAAAAATAGTTGGTCTAAAAAAAAAAAAAAAGACCCACCTAAGAAGGTTTAAATATTGATTAAAAATCACCTACAAATAAAAAAAAAAATCACCTACAATTATGCTGAACTCAGACTGTGTGCAAGAAGCTGCCCCCGGTCACGGGCCGCGGCGTTGTGAAAATTCTTGCAAACGTCCCTGCTTCCGAGATGTGGCATTCCGGAATGCCCCGGCTCCGCAGGTGTGACGGGGGCTTCAGATCAGGGCCGCGTGGCCCTGGAAGAAATCCAGAAGAAGTAGTGTCGTGAGTGCAGAAATTAAATTTTCCAATGCTCTAAGTATTGATTTCCCAGAGAGTTTGCGGCGTGTAAGGCTTTCACACAAGCCGGGTCGCCGAGCCCATGGCCCCTTGATGCTGTTTTCCGCGGTTGATCATTTGAGCACGATGTCAGGCTCAGCGGTAGATGCTAAAAGCAACTCTGTTGAATATCTTCCTTCAGGTGTCTGCGTTTTCTACCTGGGAGAAAGAATTACATAAAATCGTGTTTGATCCACGCTACCTCCTGCTGAACTCTGAGGAGCGGAAACAGGTAACGCGGTGGCGGGGCGTGGTGGTGTGATGCCAGGGCACAGCTGCCTGTCGTGTCCGTCTTGTCGGACGGGCGGGTTTGCAGCCGGCGCGCTCCCTCGCTTGTGAGCTTGCGTGCGGCAGCGGTGACGGGTGCGGAGGAAGGTTACCCCCTACCTGTTCTTAGCAACCCAGCGGCTGGTGACCCCACAGGACAGATAGCCCCATTCAGAGATGGACATGCACACGCCGGGAACACTGAGCACGCCGCAGGGGGGTGGGTGTGAGGAAGACGAAAGGTCTTACCTAATAGCAATGAATGTGAACAGGGTCCAGGGAATGTCAGGGAGGGAGGTTCTAGAAACAGGTCCCCAGAAAGGGCAGGAATGGGGGGGGGGAGGCAGCTGGCCTGGAGGACCGGTTAACCTGACGGGTCCACCCTGGCTTGTTGACAAAGTAGGTCGTGAAGCCCATACTCTTCCCAGATTCTGCAGACAGACAGACGGCCAGGCCGTGCCGACTGCCAAGGGAGGAGCTGAAGCCGTGATGTACAAGCTTGTGCAGCCCAGCAGGGACCCGGGTGGTCCCTGAGGCATAGCCCGAAGGGCCCGACGTCCACATCTCTGGGTCCCGTTCCATTCCTGTCTCTGCCTCCCGCTGCCCTTTGAGGGTGACACAATGCACGTGGCCATCGAGAGCAACCACGGAGATCACAAGGCCCCAGAGCCACTTCAGCGATGGGCTCGGTCACCATGGCCTGCGAGGTGTCGCACAGCAGAGACTGGGAAAGCCTGGAGCCAGGAGGACGGAGGGGCTAGTTACTTCCCATTCCGTCCTGGCATGAAATTCCTTCCAGAGCACACCGGGACGGTCAGCGAAGTGCGAACTAGTCAGGGCCTCAGGCCTGCGGACCCCCAACGGCCCCGCCGATGCAGAGCGCCCGCCCCGGCCGGCGCAGGCTGGCAGTTGGGATGGTCCTGGATTGGCCACCTTAGGATGCAGACCTTGCATCTGTCAGAAAGAAACATTGGAAAATGTGTGAAATGGCTCCAAAGGGGGGAAAAATGTTACAACAGAGTCAGGTGAGGTTAGACTAGGACATAGAATCTGAAGGAAACTGCAGACGTTCATCACGGGTCTCCTGTCACCGTGGTGCTGCGATGTGGGAGACCGACCGGTCCGGTCCGACGACTCAGCTCTGAAAACACGTAAGGAGCTTGCTCGTTTTTCTGCCGCGGTAAAGGTGGCGTGCGGCTCACGTCTGCTGACCGTCGCGTGTCTGTGGACCGTGCTTTCGCCGACTCAGGTGGTCAGCGCCGTCCCCTCCGGTTCATGGGTGCTGTTAGAGGCCATTGGCCCCTTTGAAGGAAGCAGAGGAGGCAAGGCCCCCCACACCCTTAAAGAAAAGGCCCGTCTCTGAGCAAGTGGAATGCACGGGCCCAGGTTGCTGTTGAGTCGAACTGGTTTCTCCCGATCCGGGGGCGTCCTCCTGCCCAGGATTCAGGCTCGGGAGCTCTGAGGGGCTGTGGGTCCAGCCGTGGCCAGAGCAGCAGGTGCCGGCCGGAAGGGGCTGGGCCTCCAGCCCACACCTGGACCTGGCCCTGCACACAGACCACACTGGAAGGTCAGCTCACCCCCGAGTGCACTATTTGGGGGAACTCCTTCAAACACCCCTGGGGAGCCACCCCTCGGACACCTCGGGCCGGTGTCCGAGGCCAGACTGCAGCCTGCTGCCCCAGAGGCCCGATGGGGGAGAGTGGGATGCCGGCCTCCCCGGTAGCCCACACGCACCACGTCAGGGAGCCCTCCGATCAAGTGCCCGTGTTTGCAAGAGGAACCGC
This sequence comes from Canis lupus familiaris, assembly GCF_011100685.1. Lineage (NCBI taxonomy): Eukaryota > Metazoa > Chordata > Mammalia > Carnivora > Canidae > Canis > Canis lupus. The sequence continues at coordinate 39,854,918 of NC_049249.1, read as the reverse complement.
CTGCGACCCTGGGGAAGGTTGCAGCTCCTCTGGGCACCGGGGCTGGGGCTGTGCATGCAGGTGAAGGGAACAGTATTCGGACCATCCGGAGCCCCAGCCCTGCTTACAGGTGCATTGATGGCAAGCGTCAGGCTGGGAAGCTGCACCGGACCTGCCATCACGTAGCGTTTCCAGGAGGAGGCTAAAGCTCCTGCTGGGCAAACCGCCCCCACGCCTCCCCCCAGGGGCTGCATGGAGAAGTGAGGAGCCCAAAAAGAGAGAAGGGGTCGGGCAACGCTCATCAGACCCATTTCCACAGCAACAGAGTTTTCTCTTTATTAGGGCAGATCACGCCACGAGGCGGTAACGGCCAACGGTACCTCTTTTAAAAAGTCATGTCCCGCGTTGGACGGAACCAGGGTAATTAATTTGTCAAAGAGGGAAGAAAACCCTGCTACGTGGAAGTTCAGCAGCCTAACCGGGCGCGAGAGCCAAGGCGAGAGGACTGGGGTCGGATGGGCGAGCGGTGCAGGCATCAGAGGAGCGGGGCTCCCCGCAGCCTCCAGCCCCTCCGCCGGGCAGGGTTTCTTCCGTCCAGATTTAAAATTAATAGAGCAAAGCTCTGACTAATGATGGAAGCACATGCTCTTATTTGGATAATAACCCTTCATGCACTTTTTTTTTTTTTTTTTACGAGTTTAAATCATAAGACAACTGGAGAGCTTGCACACCACGTGCCTCGGAGGTGAAATGAGCCGAGCCCGTCCTCGCTTCACTATACACGCACGCTCCCTCAGCTTAGGTCCTGCTCCTGGATGCTTCGGAATCTGCAGCCCTGTGAGGCTCCTGGAGCCGAGAGCGTCCTCCTGCAGTGGCTCCGGGCCGGGCCGCGGGGGACGCCCAGAGCCCTGGGGTCAGACTCTCGTGCCTGCCGCGGCCGCCGATCCAGCTGGTACAGAAGCGCTGTTTCTTGGCCTTCCAGGGTCACGTGTGCGGTGTTTATTGATCTTTTTATTTATGCTTGTGCACACATTCAAATCATCGCTGATGTTTTCCTTCTTAACGCTCTTGAGGCTCCGATGACATTAGGAATGAAACAGCTGTCTCCACCCCCTTTAGGCTCTGGTGTATAAATGACAACTTTCTTTTTTTTTTAAATTTTTATTTATTTATGATAGTCACAGAGAGAGAAAGAGAGAGAGGCAGAGACATAGGCAGAGGGAGAAGCAGGAAATGACAACTTTCTGATACTGGAACAATGAGCCGCCTCCATGCCGTCGAGGGAGGATCACTTCGTGGAGCTCCGGAGTCTCCGTGGCGTCGTGTGACTGTGTTGGCTGCCAGTGTGCAAGAGATGCAGCCCTGGGGGCGTGGTGACGCACCTGCCTGCTGAACCCTTTAGGCCAGGGAACGGGGTTTTCCTGTTGGGTTAGCTTTCTAGACCCACATCCTGTCAGACTGGGGTTAGTGCAGTGTCTGAGGGTCACGTCTCCCTGTGGGTGTGCTCACCTGGAGGCTCCATGATGTCCCCAGGGGATGCTCGCCGTGTCCACACGAGCCTCCTGGTGACCAGACCCCCATCCTCACAAGTGGGGACTAGAGGGTGGGGAAACAGAGATGCCGGGTCGACCTTCTTTTCACGGAGGTAAAATCACGTTTGGAGACTCCGATGCCAATTGTGTCACTATAGGAATAGACTAGAACAGATTAGGCGATCTCACGTGTCGCTGGGACTACCGGCAGCGATGTGGTCGTCGGCCAGACAGTGCATGATGGTAGGAGGTGCTCACGGTGCCCCAAAACCAGAACCACGGGCTCCCACAGGCCTTGGGGGGGACCGTGAGGACCCGGACTTCGTTATGCAGGCGCCTGGCTCGGGACGGTGAGTGTGCCTCCGCGAGAGGGCTGCGGCTGCAAGCCCGCTGTGGGGAGGAGAGAGGCTTGACCACGACTCTCTCGCCGTTCTTTTGTGTTGTGTTTGAAACCCAAGATTTCATTTCTGATGCGCAACCTTGTAATACTTGTGTGCGTGTGTGTGTTTTAAGATATTTGAACAGTTTGTCAAGACAAGGATAAAAGAGGAATACAAGGAAAAGAAAAGCAAACTGCTGCTAGCCAAAGAAGAATTCAAAAAACTTCTGGAGGAATCTAAAGTGTCACCCAGGTACGGAGACAGAAAAGCCAGGCTCTCTCCAGGCTGGAAACAGGCCTGTGACTGTGAGAGGGCTTTTGACAGGTTGTCTCGGGTCAACCTCGTCACCTGACGTCCCCTAGATGCCCCACGCGAGAGCATGAGGACTGTTGGAGGGGGAAGCTGCCTCCTCTGTGCTGGGGGCCGGGGGCTGGGGGCTGGGGGCTGGGAGTGAGGGAGCCACTGGCTCCACCCTGGGCTCTTAGCTTCCCCCATGGGTCACAGTCCCTCCTTCCGCCGCCTGGTTTTCCAGCGAGGCAGCCCTGAGTCCACGATCCAAATACCTAAGCAGTAGGTCAGCGCGCAGAGAGGAGGTCTAACTTCTGAACTAGGGATCGGAGACTAAACATACAGAACACAAACAGCAGCAGTAAAATACGCCCCCGCCCCTCCCCGGCTAGGTTCCAGACGCCTTCCCCCTCCCACCGGCCGGGGGCAAAGAGAAGGTACCCACACCGGGACCAATGGGCCAAGGGATCCTGCTGCCAAAACTCACCTAGAATAACCTGTCATCACTCCCATGAAATACAATAAACTGATAGGAAAGTAGACGTTAGAAATTAGAAAGACACATGGATTTAACTCTTCTTAAAATTGGCTTTCACTGACTGATATTTAAAAAGTAATGAACATGTACTACTTTTAGAATTATAGAACTATAACTTTTATAAGCCAAAAAATGATTTCGGTTTAGTTTTATTTAGGGTCGGGATATTATGTCTAAATGGACGTTTATGCATTAGTATTAAAATACCATTTTAATAGTAATGCATAAATATGACATTATTTTTAAGATTTTATTTATTTATTTGATAGAGAGAAAGAGAGAGAGCACAAGCGGGGGAGTGGCAGGCAGAGGGAGAAGCAGGCTTCCTGCTAAGCGGGAACCTTTAGATCATGACCTGAGCTGAAGGCAGACGGTTTCCCGACTGAGCCACCCAGGCAGCCCAACTTTATTTTTAAAATAGATCTTAGTTGATGTTTGCTTTCTATGAAGACCTAGGCTCCCATATTTTGGTCGATAATTGTTTAGTTCTCCTGGTCGGTAACTGGGTGTCGGTAACACCGTCCTTATAAAACTGCAAGTATTTAAAGGGCAGATATTTTCTGAACAGGAGAAAATGTAGCATGAATTATTCCCACCACCAAATGCTAATCTAGAAAAGCAAGCGTGCACCTGCACATTTGTAAATTGTGATTTTCTACCATTAGAGATGAGAAAACTGGCTTTTCTGTGTCCCCCACATGGTGACCCTAGGAGAGAGAAGTTGATGGAGAGCATCTTCCTCAGGGCACAGCCCAACCTGACCCTCCCCAGCTCTGCAGTGGGGGCAGGCACTGCGCCTTTCTGAGCTTCCAGCTTCATCTGTGGCAGGACAACTGCAGCAGACTCCTTGGGGGGTGCAGGCAGGGAAACAAACATGGCTCCTGTGAGGTGGAAGGAGTTTGGTAAAAGAGATGCCCACCACCACCATCAGCATCATCACCATCACTATCACCACCATCACCACCACTATCATCACCACCATCACCACCACTATCATCACAATTATTACCACCATCACCACCATCAATGTCACCATCATCACTGTCATCACCATCATCACCATCAATCACCACCACCATCACCATCACCACCATCAATGTTGCCATCATCACTGTCATCACCATCATCACCACCACTATAACTACCATCACCACCACCACCAAAATCACCACCATCACCACCATCACCACCATCACCATCATCATCACCACCATCACCATCACCATCATCACCACCATCACCACCATCACCACCATCACCACCACCACTATAACTACCATCACCACCATCACCACCATCATCACCACCACCACCATCACCACCATCACCACCATTACCACCATCATCACCACCATCACCACCATCACTATAACTACCATCACCATCATCACCACCATCACCACCACCACTATAACTACCATCACCACCATCACCACCACCACCATCACCATCACCATCATCACCTCCATCACCACCATTACCACCATCATCACCACCATCACCATCACCACCATCATTACCACCATCACCACCATCACCATCATCATCACCACCACCACCATCACCATCATCACCATCATCACCACCACTATAACTACCATCACTACCAGCACCATCATCACCACTATCACCACCATCATCACTACCATCACCACAATCACCACCATCACCACCATCACCATCATCATCACCACCACCACCATCACCACCATCACCACCACCACTATAACTACCATCACCACCATCACCACCACCACCATCACCATCATCACCACCATCACCACCATCACCACCATCACCACCACCACTATAACTACCATCACCACCATCACCACCATCACCACCATCATCACCACCACCACCATCACCACCATCACCATCATCACCACCATCACCACCATCACCACCATCACCACCATCACCATCATCACCACCATCACCACCATCACCACCATCATCACCACCACCATCATCACCACCACCACCATCACCACCATCACCACCATCACCACCACCACTATAACTACCATCACCACCATCATCACCACCACCACCATCACCACCATCACCATCACCACCATCACCACCATTACCACCATCATCACCACCATCACCACCATCACCACCATCACTATAACTACCATCACCATCATCACCACCATCACCACCACCACTATAACTACCATCACCACCATCACCACCACCACCATCACCATCACCATCATCACCACCATCACCACCATTACCACCATCATCACCACCATCACCATCACCACCATCATTACCACCATCACCACCATCACCATCATCATCACCACCACCACCATCACCATCATCACCATCATCACCACCACTATAACTACCATCACTACCAGCACCATCATCACCACTATCACCACCATCATCACTACCATCACCACAATCACCACCATCACCACCATCACCATCATCATCACCACCACCACCATCACCACCATCACCACCACCACTATAACTACCATCACCACCATCACCACCACCACCATCACCATCATCACCACCATCACCACCATCACCACCATCACCACCACCACTATAACTACCATCACCACCATCACCACCATCATCACCACCACCACCATCACCACCATCACCATCATCACCATCATCACCACCATCACCACCATCACCACCATCACCACCATCACCATCATCACCACATTCACCACCATCACCACCATCACCACCATCATCACCACCACCATCATCACCACCACCACCATCACCACCATCACCATCATCACCACCATCACCACCACCATCACCACCATCACCACCATCACCACCACCACTATAACTACCATCACCACATCACCACCATCATCACCACCACCACCATCACCACCATCACCATCATCACCACCATCACCACCATTATCACCACCATCACCATCACCATCACCACCATCATCACCACCATCACCACCATCACCATCATCACCACCACCACCATCACCATCATCACCACCATCACCACCATCACCACCGTCACCACCATCACCACCACCACCATCACCACCATCACCACCACCACTATAACTACCATCACCACCATCACCACCACCACCATCATCACCACCACCACCACCATCACCACCATCACCATCATCACCACCATCACCACCATCACCATCATCTTCACCACCACCACCATCACCATCATCACCATCACCACCATCACCACCACCACCATCATCACCACCACCACCATCACCACCATCACCACCACCACCATCATCACCACCACCACCACCATCACCACCATCACCACCATCACCACCGTCACCACCATCACCACCACCACTATAACTACCACCACCACCATCACCACCACCACCATCATCACACCACCACCACCATCACCACCATCACCACCACCACCATCATCACCACCATCACCACCATCACCACCATCACCATCATCACCACCATCACCACCATCACCATCATCTTCACCACCACCACCATCACCATCATCACCATCACCACCATCACCACCACCACCATCATCACCACCACCACCACCATCACCACCATCACCATCATCACCACCATCACCACCATCACTATAACTACCATCACCATCATCACCACCATCACCACCATCACCACCATCATCACCACCATCACCACCATCACTACCATCACCGTCATCATCACTGTCACCAACATCATCATCAAGAACACTTAGGTAATGTCCCGGTCTGTCCATTGGTGAAATGTTGACAATAAGCCAACACATTTCCCCTCCTGTTATGAAGACAAAGGAGAAAATATTCAAAATGCACCGAGCGATTAGGAGAAAGATCACACACAAGGAAAATCAGTGACTCTTGTGCATATGTACTTTTATGATTATTAAACTATTTTTTTACATCACAATAGCTTATTCTGCAACAGTTTCAAGACTTTTTTCCAACTTCTTGAACTTTTCCTCCCACTGGTCCTTAGGCATCCTAGTAGAATGCGTGCAGTCCCAGTCTCTGCAGCTGGATGGCCAGGAGAGCTAAACGCAGGCCATCTGAGCATCCCTAGAAGCAGCCTCTCAGGGCTTGGCACCTCTGGCATTACAGTGGGCTCAGACCCTGTCACCACAGCTACAGGGACAGTCAGAGCCAGCACCCCGCCCAGCCCTGCTCTTGGGGCCTTGGGATGGGGCGAGGGGCCTCAGGGGACCTCCCCATGGGCTGCCAGTCAGGCTGCGGGATGTGCACCCTGAGCTCCCTCTGGCAGGCCACGTGGCTGCCTCCTTCACCTACAGGTGGGCTTTGTCCCCAGTGCCAGAGGAAGAATGGGCCTGCCGTGTGCCTGACTTGGGGCTCCCCGGGCCCACTGGACAGTTCACCAGGGCCAGCAAAAACCAGGCTGTCCCCTCGTGCATGGCTGTGGGGCCACAGGTTTGTCACTCTCTCTTTCTTTTCAGGGACACTTCTTTTCGGAAGTGCCCAGAGTAGGACTGTGTAGGCAGGACCTGTGCCCAGCACCTAACTGGAAAATGCTTAGGCTGCTATCCACACAAGTGAAGAAAGTAACAAGCCCCTGTGGTCCTCATCTTGGAAGGAAGGAAGGAAGGAAGGAAGGAAGGAAGGAAGGAAGGAAGGAAGAGGGAAGGAAGGAAGGCGGAGGGAAGGGAGGGAGGAAGGAAGGAGGAGGGAAGGGAGGGAGGGAGGGCGGAAGCAGGGCCTTAGCTCATCTGAGCTGCTTAAAGTACTGCAAACCAGGGGCCTTCAGCAACACACAATTAGTTCTCGCAGTTCCGGAGGCTGGAAGCCCAAGGTCAGGGCCCCGGTGGCGTGGGGTCTGGGGAGGCCCACCCAGGCTCCCAGGCGGCTGCCTTCCCCCCGTGTCCCCACATGGGACAGGGCAGGGGGGCGTCTCAGGTCCCTTGACAAGGGCCCTAACCCCGTGTGGGAGCTCCACCCGCATCCCAAAGGCCCCACCTCCTGACCCGGAGCCTGGGGGTGAGGAGAGGCCAACCTGTGGTTCTGGGGGTCACAGGCCTTCTGTCGGCAGCAAGGAGGGCAGCGGGAAGAGGGGAGAGAGCACCGGAGAGAAGCGCTTTCCCCTGAGGAGCCTGTGAGTGGGGAGGACCCCGGAGCCTGACAGGGAGGGAGCGGCTGACGAGGAGGAGGGAGGCTGGCTGCGACGGGATGAGCCTGTCGTCCACGCTCTTGTCCCCTGTAGAACAGCAGGGAGATCATATCACAGAATTACAAGAATTTCCTGTCCATGACGGGAGGTGAAGTTCTCTGCAAAGAGAGCTGGGGGGTAAGGAAATACCCTGGACCGAGCCCCAGCCCCCTGATGCGGGCAGCCCAGGCCTGGAGCAGGGCAGCTTGGGGACCCCATGCTAGCCAAGGTGCCCTTTGTCCCTGCGAGGAACATCACCTTCTTGCCCTGTGAGCCGTCCCCCCCCCCACTCCGTGGGACTCCCTGGCCCCGCGGCCCCAGGTCTTCTACACGCGGCCCCTGGGCCCCACACTCGGGACCTTCTGTGAAACCAAGAGGGTGCTTCCAGCCTCGCGGGGTGGGGGTGGCCAAGGAGGGGGTGCCGTGGGGCCTTACCATGGCCGTGGCCGTGACGAGGGCTGTGAAGCGCCCTGGCCAAGGGCGAGTTGCCCCAAACAGGTCACAGCCACACCCAGGGAGGAGTAGGCTTCAGGCCCAGTGCAGCAAGGGAGGGCCTGCCGTGCAGAGGGCGGGGGGGGAGGGCCACCTCAGGGTGATGGGGGCTGAGGAGGCCGGCCCTGCTCACTCCCAGAGACCCTGCCATGTAGCAATAAGGTGCAGTGGGGTCAGGACCCCACCAGGCCCTGCGGAGACACCAGCATGGGAGCACATGCGGCAGGCTGGGAGGCCACCGTGACAGCCCTTTGTCCATCACCTGCCCCATGTCCTGCCCTGTCCCCCGACTTGCTCCAGGTCCTGCCCTGTTCCCCCGGCCTGTCGGGCTCCCGTTTCTGACCTGCCCCGTGCCCTCTCCTCCTCTCCCTGAGGCTGGACAGCAGCTGGGCCTGAGAGAAGGCCCGTCCACGCCCTGCGGGGATGCGAGCCCGCAGCATTCAGGAAGACTATGACCCACTCCCAGGGCAGAGGGGGCTCAGAAAAGCTCTTGTCTTTCAGGACCACATTTAAGGAGTTTGCGGAGAAGTACGGCCGGGATCAGAGGTTTCGACTCGTTCAAAAAAAGAAGGACCAGGAGCACTTTTTCAACCAATTCATACTTATCCTTAAGAAACGGGACAAGGAAAACAGACTCAGGCTACGGAAAATGAGATGAGTGTGTAAGAAGTGCAATAAGACAGGTGCAGAGTGGAGGGGGCACGGTGAGGGGTGCGGGCGTCCGCGTGGCCGCCGAGCGGGGGCTGCGTGCAGGTCTCAGAGGATTACTGTTTCATATTGAAGCTCTCTTTTGTACGACGTTCCGAGTTTGATGCATTTCTAATTGCCGTGGTAGGTCGCTCCCTTAATTGTTTTAATTATGCAAATTACTTGTAATATATACAAATTATAAATCCACTGCAGGTTTGTAACTAGGCAGAAACATCTATAACCATCTCCAGGCGTTTTCATGAGTTGAGCCAATTATCTGAAACTTTTCTGAAAACCTTCGTGCGTTCCTTCGATTCTGAGCTCCTTACGCGAGTGTGCTAGGTCTCGGTCCCGTGTTCTGAGTAGTAGCAATAGGATATTCATCATCAATCATAGTGACAACTGTGAGCATCTCCACACGTGGACCCTGGACCCCCTGCAGGAGTCTGAGGGGATCGCCTGGTCCCCGAGGGGCGTCGGGCCCGGAGAGGGCAGCTGCACTGTCGGAGGTCCTTCTTAAAACGGAATTATTTTGTACAAAATCATCATATTAATATTTGCGTTATTTTTATTGTATGCCCAGAGTTTGCATGAGATTTTTCTCATCATCTTTGTATAAAAAGAATTTTAAATTTTTTTTAAATTAATAAATATTTTAAACCAGTGTGGTTTTGTGGGTAAGACTTCCGACGCGATCTGTTTTGAAAGATTCATGCAGATGTTGGTATGAATACTCAGCATAAAGCCTGAGTAAGGACAAATAAAAATCTGGCTTTTCAACCTGGGTGGAACAATGTGGGGTGAAACCCCAGCTAATTTTTAATCGTGCTCTCTCAATTGTTGCATGTTTAGTGCGTGGCATACGGGGCCTCTTTTCGGAGGCCCTGCACTCCTCCTGGTGCACAGACACCACCTCCTCACCCGCCCCGTCCTCCATCAGCTCCAGGAAGACACTTTCTCTTTTTTTTTTTCCCCCCTACAGTGAGCATTTTATTTTTATTTTTATTTTTTTGATTTTTTTTATTGGAGTTCAATTTGCCAACATAGAGCATAACACCCAGTGCTCATCCTGCCAAGTGCCCCCCTCATTGCCCGTCACCCAGTCACCCCAAGCCCCTGCCCACTTCCCCAACTACCCCTTGTTCGTTTCCCAGAGTTAGGGGTCGCTCATGATTTGTCACCCTCACTGATATTTTCACTCATTTTTCTCTCCTTTCCCTTTATTCCCTTTCACTATTTTTTATATTCCCCAAATGAATGAGACCATATAATGAGGAAGACACTTTCTGCCACATGTATTAGGGCGTAATTGGGCAAGGCCGGGTTCTCTCTTCTTCGGGGCACCAATGTGTCTAGCTTAGCTTCTCTGCTGGTTCTGGGCTCAGACGCCATCGCCCAGGTCCAGGTGGGACCCCGTGGGGTTGAGCATCCAGGGCCTACGCAGGCGGCCAATGCCCGGAGGGTCCAGGCTGGAAGTACAAACAGACGCCTTGTCAGTTGGACAGAGAGAATTAGTGGAAAGAATCATTCAATTTATTGGGGCATTGGGGTCATGAGATTAGGGAGCCCAGATCCTCGGGAGAACCTGCGAGTAACAGCGGAGCAGCCGTTACCCTGGGGGCTCAGAGAGGCACCTACAGAGGACGCCCACCCACCCACCAGTGCAGAGACGGGGAGCTTGCTGGAGAAGGCACGGCCAAGGCCCCAGGAGCGCTGGGGAAGGCTCTCGTGGCGGCCGCGCTGGATGCCCTCTGCGCAGCAGCACCGCAGAGCTGTCGGGCTGAGGGAGGGTGCTGGCCGCGGGGGCTCCGCTCCGGGTGCCGGCAAAGACACGGAGCAGGGGCTTCTGGGGACTCTGGGATTTATCACAAAGGCAGCGCCCTTCCGGCCATCTGTGCTGTCCACTCGAGAGCCAGCTAACTTGTCACTTGCCCTGGCGGAGGCTGGCTGCCCGGCCACGAATGAGGAAGATCGCAGCCTGCGTTGCCAGCTGTGAGCTGTTACCAGGGCCCACCCGGCGTGAATGTGGACACACACAGCAGCGTTTAGCGGACGACGGGGATGAAGGAGATAAGTCTGGGCCTGATCGATCCCCGAAGGCCGGCGTGGGCCCTTCCCTCGGCACCTGCTCCCCTGGCTGGTGCCTCTCCCTGCGGCCCGCTGGGCTCCTCATCCTCCATCAGCTGGAGAGGGAAGGCGGAAGGCGTAGGCCCGGAGTCACGGTCGCACGTCCTTGCATGCTGGCCTCATCCCCGCCCCTCGCCACGTCAGGGGGGCCCTGAGAGCAGATGAAGGGAGGTCCTTCGTGGGGCAGCGTTGAGTCTGTACCGAGGGACAGTTCTGTACACTTCCCTGGGAGAGGAATCTACACCGACATGTGGGCCGGGCTGGCCGCGGGTCGGGGGTTTAGAAGGCGCAAGATAGGGACACGGGCGATGAAGAGGTTGGGGGGCTGCGGGAGGCACGGGGCTGGGCTGGGAGTGTACACACGGCAAGCACCTCGTACGAAGCTCCGACAGCCGAGTCACAAGATGAGCAGCCCTGGGTACGTCAGCCCGCATCTCCCTCACCTCCTGGTTCTTGCTCAGTGTCCAACACAGACCCCTCTCCAGGGTTGAGTCCGTGAAATCCTCTCATTGCTAACGGGGAGCGAGTCCTCCTCACAAAAATGGGTGTCTCCGAGGCAGATTCCCCTTCCCTTCCCTTCCCTTCCCTTCCCTTCCCTTCCCTTCCCTTCCCTTCCCTTCCCTTCCCTTCCCTTCCCTTCCCTTCCCCGCAGTCTCACAGAATGGTGTCTGCACCCCCAGCCTCCCATGACGTAGTGTCTTCTTGGCCAAGAAATTCATTTTAGGAGATAGTCGTTGCAACAATAGGCTCATGGCCACCAAATTCACGGGCACTCCGCGAACCCTCCGTGAACCCTACCAGAGGCAGCTGGCTGATAAAGTGCCGAAGGCACAGTGCCATCCGCGGGACAAGGCCGTGGGAGGGTGGGTGGTGTCCTTGTAGGGGGTCACCTGCTGGCCTCCAACCAGCCGCTGGCGTAGGTTGCTGTCCCCCTGGAATCATGGCGCATGACTCTGGTCCCCACAAAGGGGAGGTAGGGATGGCCCCTCTCATTCTTATACCCAGTAACCCTCATCCCTGCAACCCCAGGCCTAGGAGCTGGGATCCTGGCCGTTCGGAGGCCTCATGGCACTGAAACAACAGCCTCTGCTTGCTGGGACAGTGACCCAGTGACTGAAGGGAAGTAATGTCTCCGGTACCTCGTGGGGATAAGGAAGACAGGGTCCAGAACCCAGAGGGCTCCCCGGGGCACCGAGGGCCTGTGGGGAGAAGCCGGGGTCTGCGGTGCCGGGAGGGGTGAAGGGCCCGGGTCGCCCGGCGGAAGGTGTGATCACCGTCCGGGTCCCGTGACCTCCTCCGGAAGCAGAGGCCGGAGCGCCATGTGTTTACTCGGGGTTTCCGCGCCCTTCCTTGCACCTGTTATTTCACGTGGTCAGAGACCGTGGTGGTCACGGGGTTTCGGGCGTGGGGCCGAATTTGTTAGCCTCTCACCCCATGAAAATGGGGGTGCTGCTCAGATTGCCTGCCACGCTGGGGCCACGAGCCTGTCTTCACCCGTGACTGAGGGCTCTGCAGGGTCCAGGGGCCGACGCCCTCCCGGACACCCCATTCCCTGCCCGGTGGCCCCAATGACCACACTCACTTCCTCTGGCTCAGCCCAGGGTGAGTGCCGCATGGCCCTGGGGGGTGGCCCCACCCGCGACCATGGCTTGCCCCGTCTTCCGCCCCGGCTCCCGCCGCTCCTGCAGGCCGGCTGGAGGCCCCGGCACGCTCTGTCCCGGGCACACGGCCCAGCGTGCTAACCCTCAACTCCGCTGTGCGCTCCTGATCCCCCCTCTGCCCCCCGGAAGCTCTGCTCAGTGATTCCAGCGCGGAGCCGTCTGCCGGCTGCCAGCGCGACTGAATCACCGCGTCATCTTCAGCAGACTCGACGGGTATCTTACCCGGAGCCCACAGCCACGCAGCATCGTCCAGCAACCGTATCAGCAGGGGGTGGAGGGGGCGGGGGAGCCGCACCTCTGTGCTGGAGGGACGTGGAGAACACTCACGATCTCCGTCCGTGGAAATACACAGGCCCCGGGAGCCTCTACGAAAACTTCTAGACGTTCACCCGAAGGTTTGGGAACTTCCGTCTTAGTTCATTTAACCGTGGTTTTGGCCCTAAGAGAATTAGATTATTATTATAGTCATAGACACATGGTCGGTCGACACCCGGTCACATCCGCGTCCGTCCAGCATCAGCCGGCTGAGGTCGGCGCAGGCCGGATCCGGAGACCCCGGGGGGGGGAAAGCAAGCGGCCGCTGGTCACACGTGTCTGCACTCGAGCAGCTCAGGGGCTGCACAGGGCACTCAGTGCTCAAAGCTCCGCGTGGGTTTAAGACATTCCAGAAACACGGTAGCCCAAGACGTCTTTGAAATGGTGGCTTTGCTTGATTTTTGCACATTCGCCTTTTCCTGCCTTCCAGGACGAGAAAGAGGCCGGGCGGGCACTCCAAGGGCAGCGAGCAGCGTGTCGCACCAAGCGGCCACGGCCCTGTGTTTAGAGAGGCTGCCCCTCTGTGCCTCGTCCGACCCTCTCCCTTCCACACAAAAGCGGTAGAACCCGCTGTTGGCACCACGCGTCGACAGCTGCCGGGGTCGGAGAGAGCTCCACATAGCTCACGTTCGCGGCCACTAAATTTTGGCTAAATCACAGGACCAGGGTCATAATGGGAAGATATAAAAGAGGGCCACAAAGCACTCAGGATTTGGGGGGTTTATTTAGGATATAAAAGAGATCTTTATCATGGTCGTACACGTAATAAATATTTCTTGTCACAGGCATTATCGCTTTGCAACTTATGCCATATTTCAGGAATGGAAATGGCCCATAAAGGCCCCAACGATTCCGCTAGGAATGCATCAACGTCGCGCCGGGACTTGGAAGCGGGTCCAGCTCGCTCTGCCCCGCGGGTGGCCTCAGCCCCGGCCGCCGGCAGCTAATTGCGCCGATTCCTTAAACTCACGCCTCCTCGGCGTATATATGTCGTCCGGTGAGGGGACGACAAGGGGATGCTGAAGTCTGGTGGCCGAGGGTGCGGCCGTGAGGTCAGGTGAGCGCGGCCCGGGCTGCTGGCGCCGGACTCCCTCGTCCAGGCGGGTCCCCGGCCTCCAGAGCGCCCCTCCTCTCCGCCAGCGGACGGCAGAACAAGCGGGCGCCGCGCGGCCAAGTGAAGAGAGGCACCGAGGACCTACTAGGTTATGTCCCGGGGGAGGGAACAGGGCAGAGGCCACCCCGCAGGAGCTCAGGTGGACAGACCCCGGGCAGCAGGGGGGACGCTAACCCTGCCCACCTCACGCATCGAATTCTGGGGCTGGAATGAAGCTCGAGGCAATGATGCAGCCCAGAAGTCTGCTCAGGGGACCCTTGCTGGGCATTTCACGTCAAGCCCCGGCCCTAATCCTTACATGGACCCACTGGAGACCCACGAATTGCCCCCATCTTCTCAGATGAAGAAACTGAGTCACAGAGAGCCCGCGAGCCCTTGGTCTGGGACAGGAGGCCTGCAGGCAGCCTCGGGGCCTCGGCGTCTGGCCGCTGCTCAACGGGACGCCCAGAGCCAGGATGGCAGGTGACATCACCAGGGGCGCTGAGCTAAGTGCTCCACTTGCACTCCAGTGTCCTCCAGCACCCACATGACCCTCGGGGCACCCTGTCCTGTTGCCTTTGGAGGCTCAGGCAGGAGAAGTCAGCTGCTCAGGGCTGCAGATCTAGCACACGCATGACCTCGGTTTCCCTCCAGGGCGGACAGATGGTCAGCATTGCTTAAACAGAGCCTGTGGGGTCAGAGTCTGGTGCTCAGCCCGCGAGCGTGGGCCTAGCCGTTGAACTTCCCAGCAGCTCACTGCTGCAAAACAGCAGCTCCCGTCCGTGGGACCGTGCAGGGCAAGGGGAGCCGCGCGTGAACGGCTGGCACAGAACGGCCTCGGTCCAGGCCACCTGCACGCAGGAGAGCGTTCCTTCGCTCCTGATGCCCTTGTCACTGGGAAAGGACCCTTGGGTCCGGGCTGCCCTGTGGCGTGGCCGGTGCCCTGGGCCCCTGGACACGGAGGGTGGAGATGGGGAGGCAGGGAGATGCCAGGGACAGGGGAGGGCCAGTCCCCCCAGCCAGCTCAAGCTGGGAGGAGCCCAGCTTTGCACCATGATTGCTGCAGTTAATTGCCCCTGCAGAGATATTATTATAATCCCATTTTCCTATTATTCAGGCTGAGATAGGATAGAGAATATATAACCTGATTATGCACCATATAATGTATTAAGCCAGGAAGGTCTTAAAATTAAAACATTTAAAAAGAACTATCTGGGGAGGTAGTTAAAATCCATTTAAATCCTTATCAAATAATGAAAATATCTTCAGAAAAAAAAAAAAATCATCCTCTTAGCTATGTGTTCCCTTCCAACACCATTGTGTTTTTAGCTTAAGTCTAAAGACAAATTTACATGAAAATATTTAGGATTTAAAAGTCCCTTTCGGCCACAGGCTGAGAAAGCAGGCTGGCTACAGGGCGGGCTCCTTAAAGGTCTGGAATCACGGGGCTGGCCTGCCCCCCACCCTGCACCCCAGCACACAGGCCAGCAGCACCCGCCGTCCTGGGAGGGCCCCGCCTGCCGGGCCTCCGAGTCCCCACCCAGCTGTGGGTGAGGGTTTGGACTCCATCACATCTAAGCCTCCTGCTCTGAATTTCACAATTCTCGGCCATGGTCAAAGCCAGCGATGTGGGGCGCACTGTGCCAAGCGCTGAGCTGGACCTGCTGTCCTGGGGTCCCCACAGAGCAGGGGCTGCCCGCACGGGAGCGCGCGCACCTAGCCGCGACCTGCTGGCTCAGCGTGTGGGCTCTATCCTCCACCTTCTCCACGCCCTGCGCCCGCTTGGTGTTCAGGTCGGAGGCTTGGAGGGGGACACAAGGCCCGTGTGGGGGATCTGCTCGTCCCACCGGCTGCCTTCCCTCCCCCGCTGCCCAGACTCCGCAGCCGTGGGGTCAGCCTCCGGTAATCAACCCTCCCATCTGTCACTTCCAGAGGCCCTGCTGCCTGCATTGGCTGAGCCTGACTCACACGTGTCCCCAGTGTGGGCCTCCCCCGTGTCACCGAGGGCGGCAGAAAGCTCAGCGCTGGCTATGGGGTCAGCCAGCCAGGACGGGCCAGCTAGGGTGCCAACCCGCGTCCCTCCCAGCCACATAGCCCGGGCCCCATCCTGAGCTCCTCGAGGCCCAGGAGGGGGTGTGCAGAGGGGGACCCCCTGCCTGCCACACGTCTGCCCACGCGTGGCCCTAAAGCTCAGATCTCTGGATGGAGGCCTAGCTCCGGCCTCCCTCAGAGGCCCCCTCACTGTCCCTTCCTCTGGTTTTGTTTTGATTTGATTTAGTCCCTACCCTGGTCTGCAGAAGAGGCCCAGCGAGGCAGGGTGACCGTCCTAGGCAGGACTGGGACACAGCCTGGGCCCAACGGCACCTGGAGCACCACCGGTGGCCCATCCCCAGGTCCTCGTGCTGTGCCGAGCGTCCGCGTGGACCTGAGCAGCACCGCTGGGGGAGCACATGAGGCCCCCACCCTGACACAGTCCCGGGGCTCGACGACGCCCTGGTGCCAGTTTCGTGAATCACCTTCCCAGCCATCCTGGCACCAAACAGCGGCGAGGGGACAACAAGGGGATGTGAGTGGGGCGGCCAGCCCTGACTGATGGGGCCACCCGGAGACCGTGCTTGCCTGCATGCTCTGCCCACCTCAGGGTGGGGGGGGGGGGCTTCACTCAGACCCGATGGAGGATGCAAGGGGCCCTTTATCCTTTGCTGCTCCAAACAATGCTCAGTGTGCTCAGGTGGGGAGCTGGGAAGCTGGCTCACGCCCAATCGGGGCCTGCACAAGGACATCTCCAAACACACGGAAGGGTAGGCAGAGAACAATGACCCCTAGATGCCCAAGCCTCTACTAGGAGCCACCAGACTCTAAAGCTGGGTCCCCTTGGGTACCCCCTTTCCTGTGCAGTCCCCGACCCCAAACCCCTCACCCGTTGGGCTCTAGGGTCAGTGCTAACAGAGGAGGCCCCCTGAGCTCATGTGAGACACCACAGTCACACTTCGGGGCCTGATCCGGGTCGTGGAACCGGTTCCCCGGGTGTCTCCTGGAGCCTCAGCCTGGAGAACCTGCTCCCAGGGGGCCGCGCACAAAGGGGGAGGGTCGCCCTGCCTCGCCTGGCTGCACTGGCTGCGAGCAGCTGCAGGACCTGGGAGCTCCCCTGGGGGCTGGTGCCGTGTCCTAGGTGCTGGGGCCCAGGCTCCACCTTTACTCAGAGACGTCACGGTGCAAACCAGCTTCCAGGCAGCCGTGTGCGTGGTAGCTGGCCCAGCCCGCATCGCTCCAAGCTGGCGTCCTCCACAGCTCAGCAGAAACCCACCAGGCTCCGCAGGCCAGGTCCCGCAAGCACTGGCTGGCTCCCCTGCCCTCTGTGCCGATCCTATTGGCGTGTGTTCTTCGGGCGGCCCTTGTGCGGTGGACACTGGTTCTCACCGATGCCTGGTGTGGGGCCACCACCTGGTACCCCAGGAGGTTGAGACTCAGCAGGTACAGACGCTGCCCACCCACGTGAGCCACGGGGTCCTGCGCCATGACGGCCTGACCCGTGTCGCTCAAGGTCAGGCCAGACTTTCTGTTGTTCTGATTTTATTTTATTTTATTTTATTTTATTTTATTTTATTATTTTATTTTATTATTTTTTAAAGGTTTTTCTTATTTATCCATGAGAGAGGCAGAGACACAGGCAGAGGGAGAAGCAGGCCCCATGCAGGGAGCCCGATGTGGGACTCGATCCCAGGACCCCAGGATCACACCCTGGGCTGAAGGCAGACGCTCAACCGCTGAGCCACCTGGGCTGCCCACGTTCTCCTGATTTTAGAATCAGCTACTCAAAGTATACATTTGTGATGAAAATCCAATAATGAAATCAGGACAAAATTCTCATCTTCAGAAACGCTTCTTGATAGTCCAGGCAGTCGTTGTACACGGGATCGATCCATTGAAAGACTTTTTTCTTCTGTGAGGGAACTGCACTGAGGGCGCGCTCGGTCAGCCCACAGCCGGGAGTGTAGCCCCAAGTCCCGGGCCCCAGAGCTCGCGTCTCGGGTGGGTTGCGGGGTAGGTCCGTGCAGCCAGGGTTTGCGGAGCCCAGACGTGGCACGGCCCTTCAGAGCCACGGGGCTGCCCGCGCGCCTCAACACCTGGACGTAAGCGGGGGTCGCCTCCCCAGGGTCGCCCGGGGCCGGCGTGTGCCAGCGCCGCGGTCAGGGCTGTGCCTGCCTGTGGTCGGGGCTGGGGGACGGCTCCCAGCCCGGCGGCCGTGAGGAGCTGCGGGATCTGCGGTGACGCCAGCACACGCTCTCCCTGTGACCTGGGTCCCTCGTCAGAAGAGCTCAGAGACGCCTCCCCCTGTGGACAGTGTGGAATTCTGGAGGAAGGAGCTGGAAATGCCTTGGGAGCCGAGCGAAGCCAGAGGGGGTGGTCTGAAGGCCTGGCCTCTGAGGCTGCTGCAGCCCCCCCTCACCCCGGAGCCTGTGGGGGACCAGCCTGTTCCAGGGGAATCTTTGTCTCTGGGCTCCCTCCTCCCTTGACAGCCCGGGTGCCAGTCCTCGGAGGCCACAGGGCTCCCTTTTGTCTTACAAGGACGCCTTCCCCTTCCTTCTGAGGCCCCGCCAGGGCACCTGCTCCCCGGAACGTCTCCCCTGGAGCATCTCCTATCAGGTCAGGGCCACAGCTGTCCTTGGTGACCTTGGCTCTGGGGCGCTGCTCATGCCTCGTGGCCATGAGCCCCATCCCACCATCTTATTCTGCTTTTCTCAATTACCTGGACGGCATTGAGTGAGTGTGATGCGCACAAGTGGGCAGCCGTGGACGCTGGGCCAGGTGCACTCGGGATGGAGGCAGGAGGAGCTGAGCGCTGGCCATCACCACACGGGGACCACGGTCCCACCAGAACCCAGGACCTGAGTCAAAGCTCTTTGAGCTCTCACGATCTGAAAGCATGGAGGCCGGAGGGATCCCCACACAGTCTGAGCTCCACAGGCTGGACATGCACCTCGAAATGGAAAATCCCCCGGAGCAAGGACTCACGTGTGTGTGCGCAAGTACATGTGTGCATGGGCGCGGAGGAACACGAGTGCCGCAGGGTGGACGATCCATCCAGGACGGGGCCACAGGGCGGACGGTGGGCAGCAGCGTGGCCGGGCCTGGGCCTGAGCTCATGCACCGAGAGACCCCGTGCGCCCTGCTTCTACACACCTACACGCGCTGGAAAATGCAAGTGTGAGATCATTTTGGACACAGAAATTATTAAATGCATAAAAGTCCTCTTGAAATATTAATTTTATTTTGCTATAAAATTTTTGTAATGAGCACATAAACAGGGAACATGGTGTAGCTGTTGTATAAATGGGATCACGAGCGTGGAGATCCGCGCTGAACAATATTACAGGCATATTTTCTCCGAGGGACGTGGCTGAGGAGGCGAGTGTTTTTGAACAACCTCCTTCTGGGCGCGGAGGACGGCCGGCAGCCGGGGGCGGAGGGGCGGCGGGCGGCGGCGGCGGGAGCGGAGCCCGGGACGCTTCCAGGCCCGACCCCGCGGGCCCGAGCCCCCTGCTTCCGGGCGGGGTCCTCCCTTTCCCACCAGGACCAGCTCTGACTCACCTGTCACGTCAGGAACTGGAGACAGGGGACAACTGGCGTCCATGTGACCATTCCTTGTTACCCGGCTTTCTGCGCTGAGAACAGTAAAGCTACAAAACAGGAGGAATTTGTGAGACGAGGACCGACACGCGTGCCCATCAGAGCCGCACGTCTTCAACGACGTCGTGCCCGTGCTCCCTCCACAGGCACGTGTGCATCACACACACGAACACACGGCTGCAAGCACGCGTCCTGTCCTACGTCATTTGAAGGTGACCTTGAGACCCCACGACGTTTTAGCGCTCAATAATCCCGCGGGGCTCCCTGCCGAGCCGAGGCCCCGCCGTCTGCCCCGATGCCCGTCCCTGACCAGCCGCCAGCGGATCGTCCACACTCTAGGTTTGCTTATTTTCCAAAATACGTTCCATGTGACTTTTTCTGTCCCAGGATACAACCACGTCTTACTCTCTAGATTTGGCAGCCAGGCCCCCTGGACACGGAAAACCCCAGCCCTCCCCCGGCCCGCTCCGGCTGTTTCTCGTGGCCGCGGGTCCGTGGAAGGCGGGCGCGTGGCCTCCCAGCCGGTCACCGCTGCTCCCGCATGTCTGCCCAGAGGCGTCACGCTTCCCGCCACCCCGTCCTCGCGGGACCTGCTGTCGCTCCCCCCCCCCCACCCCACGCGGTGCTGGTCCTGCAGCAGCGCCCCCCGTTGGCCGCGTGCTCGGGGTCGGGGTGGGGGAGGTGCTCGTCCCCGCAGACGCCTGGTCCCTGACGCCCGGTCTCCAGCGCTGCTGACCCTTCACAGCGTGGACAGGCGGCCACGACCCGAGGGCGCACTCGAGCATCGGTACATAATCGGTCCCTTTCTGCCTCTTTTCTCTGAAGCGGTCATTTGTAACGCTGTGTCCGTGTGTTGGAGCCCGTTGTCACCAGAACGCCTTGTGATGCTCAGATGGGCCCGAGCTGACCGGGCGAGGCTCCCGAGGGGGCATCTGGGTCCTCGGGCCATGTGCTCATCATTTTGGGGGAACCGTGTGATGTCCCGCTTCACTCAGGGCTCTGCGGGGCTGGGAGTCAGGGGCCCGGGTCCTTTTATGTGCGGATAGAAGAGATCGTTCCTATGTACACGCGATCACATTAGCTACGTACAGAACCATGTATTCTTAGTTCAAAGACATATCTTTAGGGGCGCCTGGGGGGCTCAGCAGTTGAGCATCTGCCTTGGGCTCAGAGCGTGACCCCAGGGTCCTGGGATCGAGTCCCGCGTCGGGCTCCCAGCATGGAGCCTGCTTCTCCCTCTGCCTGTGTCTCTGCCTCTCTGTGTGTGTGTCTCTTGTGAATAAATAAATGAAATCTTTAAAAAAAATAAAATAAAATTGCTTTTAAAATAAATAAATAAATAAATTAATTAATTAATAAAAATCCATCTTTAAAATCATGGCTCCCACCGATCCCTGCGGTTCAAGGACAGCATCGCCGATTCATCCCAGGCCTCCACCATCGGCGCGTCATCTCCCTTCTGCCCATGAGCGCCCTCGTCCCCAGGTCGTCACACAATGCCCCATGCACCAGGTAACACCAGACACCACATCGCTGACCCTCCAACAATAAACCTAATTAAAATCCAAAACTTTGTTGCCGCTGTTCCCAGATGGTGTCCTGCTAAGGGCGGATGGAGAATATAATTTAATGGGGATTTGTGTTAATTTCTTGTCTGGCTTTTGTCATGAATTTGATAAACACGGGGGTCCACGTAGTTCTGTCTGAATTCAATTTAACGGCTTGCTTTTTTCCTCTCATTCTTCTCTTTTTTCTTTTTTCTTTTTTTTTTTTTAGGTGGAGCCCAACACAGAACTCGAACTCACTACCCATGAGCCCATGACCAGAGCTGAGGTCAAGAGCCAGTCGCTCAACTAACTGAGCCACCTTTGCACCCCTCCTCTCACTCATTCTTAATTATCTTTTTTTTTTTTATTTTTTTGCACGTGTAAGATATCTACATAGTTCAGCATTAAAACTGTAACACGGGCCACTCGGAGCAGGCCCCCGGGTCCTCTCCCACCCGGTTTCCTCACACTCCGCACACAGGACGCTTCCTGCAGCTCTACCTGTAGAAGCAAACCAATTGCCTACCGTGCACACTCTTTTGCACTTTGCTTTTCTCACCACGACTAACGCGAGTCACGTCCGGTGTGGGTGGAGGGTCCCCGTCACTGTCGGTGGCCCTGGTCCCTGCACCCGCATGGCCCTCCTCTCCGGGTGACCTCCCACTTGCGACCCTCGTGCAGGTGCCACTTGCGCGCAAGGACGCTGGTCTCTGAGGGAAGTTCCTACAGGTGTGTCCCTCCATCCCCCAGGGAGGCCCACTCTGTGCTCCAGCCCAGGGGTGGGGGGTGGGAGCTGGGCGTCTGCAGTTGGAGGGTCGCTCCGAGGGGTGACGAATGCGGCTGACGAACGGTTTCACTGTTATTCTCCATTACGAGCAAAGTTGCGAATATTTTCTCGCAGTTTGCTGTTTTTCTTGAATGCATTTTGTAGGGATTTTATACAATGAAAAAAACCCCCAGGGCCTTATCAGTGCCTTTATATTTTATTGCCTCTAAATTTTGAGTTGCTACGTCGAAAAGCTTCTCTCCTCTCCAGGTCAAAAAGGAGCTCACCCCGGCTTCCTCCTCACACCCCGTTTGTCCCTACCTCCGATCGTCCCGGAGGGACCGGCCAGTTTCCCACGAGGCTCTCTGCTCCCCTGTGGCCCGAGAAACAGCTGTAATTTCCCCAAGGATTTAATACATGCTGGGGTTCCTCATGTAATTGGGTTTATTTACGGATTTCTATTTTCTTCTATTGGTCTGTTGATTAATGTCCCCAAATTACGCTGTTTTAATCACAGGGGCTTTATCATATCTTTAATACCTAATAAGTCTCCCTTTTGATTTTTTGTTTTCTTAGATCTTTTGCATTTGGTTTCATATGAAGTTTAGTATCTATTCATTTGGTTTCAGAAAAAAAATAAAAAGACCTAATTCACATTTTTATTGGTATGCCAGAAAGTTACATGTTCACCTGAGGAAATAGATGTCTTTATGATTTTAAATAGTCCTTCCCAAGAGCAGGGGTGCCTGTGTGTGTAGGCAGGTGTAATTTTATTATTTTTTAAGATTTTATTTATTTATTCATGAGAGACACACAGAGAGGCAGAGACACAGGCAGAGGGAGAAGCAGGCTCCCTGTGGGGACCCGATGCAAGATTCGATCCCAGGACCCCGGGGTCACGCCCTGGGCCAAAGGCAGGTGCTCAACCGCTGAGCCACCCAGGGGCCCCAAGTGTAATTTTATTTTAAAATACATTTAAATTTTTTTCTCTTATAAGTTTACGGTTCTGTTAAGATTGCTATGTATTTTTTCCCTTTTTATTGCTATTTAAATGATTTCTTACCCACTGTCTTTTCTATTCGGTCATTGTCTATGTGAAGGCTATTTATGATTTTAATTTTACATCCTGGTATTTCACTGAACTGTTTGTTTGCTTCTGTACATTCCAGCTTTAGCTTCAGTTTTAGGGAGTTTAGCTTCGTCCCCGGTTCTGTTGGGTTCCCCAGGATTCTGCAGCCCTCTCCTGTCTGACTTGAGGGCTGGTGCCCCACGGGGGAGGGTGAGAGGCACACCTGTCTCACCAGGTGCTCTCATTAGCTTGAGCTTGGCTGTGGGGCTGAGGGATGCTTATTACATCAGGATGTTACCCCCAATTCCTATTTAATCGAGCATTTTTGTTGTTGCCGAGCCGATCATGAACTGGTCCTGGGGGACCTGGGTCCACCTGGCAGAAAGCAGTAGAATGGAGATGACAGCTCGTCTACATCCCGAACGCACGTGGGCCCTGCTCCTGGCAGGTGCACGAGCTCCGGTGGAAGTAGGCCCCAGGGACGCAGAGTTCCCACGGGAGGACGTGCCTGCCATGTGCCGTGTCCCCTCGAGGTACACCTGGTGAGGCTAAGCGCCGACTGCACTCACCGAGAGGTCAGGGTTCAAAACTCTTCAAAAAGCTGTGTCATTAACTCCTGGGCTCACCGCTGCACGTGGGTTTTATTTTGTGGCAAGATCTCCCTCCATCCTGGGCCCCGCTGCTCTTGGAACAGATGCTTGTGCCAACAGTGGGGTCAGAAGTGACCCAGAGGTTGTCCCTGGCGCTCTGGCCCTGCACCTGCTCTTCCTGGGCTGAGCTTCCAGGGGAGCTTTCAGGAAGCGTCATCCCTTGTCTGACATCGTCCGCGTCCACTGAAATCCGCGGAGAAAGCACTGACCCTGCTGTACTCACGCGGCCTCAGCAATTGTGGTTAGCAGGAGGGGACAGGACCCACGGGGCAGCCCCATGCCAGAGGCCCGCCTTGGTGGGTCTCGAGGTTGGAACCACGGCTCTATTGAGACCGAGAGGTGGAGTCCCAGGCACCGGGGACCCCACACAGCCAGCGACAACCCAGACACCTGTTTCTCGGGGGTTATGCGGGAGAGATCTCCCCACAGCCCGGGGCTCCTCTTCCTGGAGAGGATGCTGACCCACCGCCAGCCGTACTCCGGGTGGGTATGGGTGAGGGTGGAGGTGCTGCGGTCCTGGGGGCTCTGGGGGCTCTGAGGGGCCGTCCCGGAGCCGTGGTTGGCTTCTCCATCATGAACTTGTGCGGAATAGCAAACACCCCCTTCCTGCTGGGGAGCCGGCTACTAAGCGACAAGCCTCTTCTGTACGCAGCGGAGATCGGGGTTAATAAGGACTCCTGTTTTCTGCTCCGTCACCAGGCGTCTGTCACGCGTGTATCACACACCAGAATTGGGGATTACAAGCTGAACAGGAGCCACGGTCTCCCTCCCGGAATAAAGTCGAGTATAGTTTTGTTCTGAGTCGTTAACACACTCTTACTTCTGTGTTTCTCTCAGAATGTTCGCATTTAACGTGACTTCATTGAAGAATCACTGGTTGGCCCTAAAGTTTCTGCTTCTGAACTAAATTAAGGACTCATGTAAAATATACAATCTCCTTTTTTTTTTTTTTTAAATTAATTAACCACCTCTTACCTTCACATTTACTAGTCGTTGATGTTATCGTGTTAGTGCCGTGACTGGCCGACAGGACACGGGGGAAGCGTGTATTTCACTGTTGATATTTTAAGAGAGTGTCCGGGGTCCTTGATGAAAATCCACACTTCAGCGATCCTGAGCAGTATTTCCCCAAGTGTGTACACTCGCTCTTACTGCCTTCTGTATCAGAAATGACATTTCTCACTGTCAGGACTCACTCAGTGCACTGCCGGGATCAAGGAACGTGCTCTCAGCAGATTCTGGTCCTTGGAGGGCATCACCCTAAGGTCTAAGAAGCGAAAGGATCGTCCAGCAGCGCAGGCCTCACACCTCGATAGCCTCTGTTCTGTGACCTGTGCTCCCTGGATTCTGAGACGTCCTTGGGGAGGTGGTATCAACTTGTCCGGGTGCCTGGGGGGAGTCCCAGGGGTGGAGAGCAGCCCTGGGTCCCCGGGAGAGCGGCCACAAACGGGGCCCCTCCTGGGCAGAGGGCAGAGAGGGGCAGGGGCAGGTGGCGAGTCCACAGCCTCAAGGGGGGTGTGCTTTAAGAGCTGGACAGATGCACCTGTCTCCAACATCCACTCCCCTGTGCTGGCGTGCAATCCAGGTAAGGGGCAAGGGGGGGCAAAGGTCACTTCTTATGGGCCTCCTCTGCCACCACCACCCCCAAACCCCAGATGGTTCCTTAGACCTGGTTGCTGGAGAATATGAATTTGAACACGATCAAAAGGTAAGAGCAGCTGGGACCATTTGGGACAAGATCTTCAGACGCCATAACCCTGTAGTAACTGGCAGAGGGTGATGTCTTCTGAAAGATTTGGTAGGTCCGCGCAACAGGGCCCCAGATGTAGTGAGAACCTCTGAGCTGTGGGGAAAGGATGCATTGGCCAATGTGCTCCCCCAGGTAATTCCTTATTTTGCAAAATAAAAGGGGAAGAAAAGAAAAAGGGAGGGGGAAAAAGGAGGGCCTTTGGGTTCTTACCCTACATGCGGTTGTATAACATAAATGCTACCCGGGGCTAAATGTAGGCACAAAGCCCCGAGGAAGGAAAAAGGGAGGAGCTTGAGATTTTTTGAGATCTGAACGGGCAGGAAGTTTTTGTTAGATGTGTGTTTGGTTGAAGTATATAAATAAAAAAAAATAAATCGCAAGAAGATTACTTGCTTCTGGGTAGGACTAAATGAATATTTAAAACATTATTTTAAAAGCATATTAAATGATTTGCAATCCCGGGGGCAGAGCTCAGGGCGGAGATCTTCTATAAAAATGCCAGACAAAGGGTCACTTTTTAGAAAGACAAAAGCACATGGACAATTTAAAAAAAAAAAAAAAACCTCTTCTTTTTTTAAAAAATTTTTTTAAAAGATTGTACTTATTTATTTATGAGAGACACAGAGAGAGAGAGAGGCAGAGACACAGGCAGAGGGAGAAGCAGGCTCCATGCAGGGAGCCCGACGTGGGACTCGATCCCGGGTCTCCAGAATCACACACCTGGGCAGGTGCTAAACCACTGAGCCACCCAGGGATTCCTGACAATTTTTTAAAATGTTATCTATCTATCTACTATCTGTCTATCTGTATTTATTTATTTATTTATTTATTTATTTATTCATTCATTCATTCATTCACTCATGAGAGACACAGAGAGGCAGAGACACAGGCAGCGGGAGAAGCAGGCTCCTCACAGGGAGCCCGATGCAGGACTCGATCCCAGGACCCCAGGGTCACGCCCTGAGCCAAAGGCAGATGCTCACCTGTTGAGCCCCCCAGGCGCCCCACGAACAATTAACACATTAAATGTCTTTCGCTTTCCTTAACTGCAAAGGGGCCGAAGGACATGAGTAGATTATTCCCAAGGAGGTTACTGATAAACAAACGTAAAAATTATTTAAATTTTTTGGTGAATCCGGAGAGACAATGCTTCCCGACAGAGTGAACCACCAAAGTTCACGAATAATGCGACTGCTCATTGCCCCTCGGGGAAGAGTGTTGGGGGGACCAGGCGGGGCGTGTTCTTTGACTTGGAGAATGTGGCTCCGCGGTTCCGGGTCTCGGTGTCTGTCCTCAGGAAGCTGGTCTCAGTGACCAGCGAACACGTCTTCGCCAGGTGCCCGTCACAATACCATCCGCCACAGCGAGAAAAGGCAAAGATCGCATGACAGGGGAATCATTAAAGTGTGCTAGATCATACAACAGATAATTACAAAACCACTACAATAGTTCTTGAAAATTGTCAACGACTCGTAAAAAATTTTACTACACGATAGTAAGCGGGGGGAGAAAATCAAGTTATAAAATTGCACATGCGGTATAATCTCAATTATGTAAATATATGTGCACAAGACCAGAAGAAAATGCAGATGAATTTAGCAGTGCTTACCCCTGGGTTATGGCGCTGTGGGTCTTTAAAACATGTTTCTTCTTTATATTTTCTCACGAGGATGCATCACTTTCCAAAAATAATAGTGACACAGAGGAAGCCAGCGAGCGCCTCCCGTGGAGAGCGGAACGGGCTCCCGCGCTGAGCCAGCCAGCATGCTTGGGGTCCAAACCCCCAAAGTCGCCCTGCGAATCTCCTCCAGGGCTGCAGCCTCCATCAGCCTCCTGCAAAAATCAAACGTTCCTGCTCTGCTCTCAATTGACGAGAGGAGCCTTGCATCATACATCATTACACGTTTATAGATCTTAATTTTCCAGGCTGTTTTTCCCCTTTCTTGGTTTATTGTGATTCATTTATTTTATGTTTATGACCGAAACATAATTTTGGTTTTTTTCTTAATTTTTCCTCCTTAGAAATGAAGCATTATTGGCCACCGGGCAGATGTGGCCCCTGGAATCCTGTGAGGGGCGGGGATTCCGGAGGGAAGGAGAGACTCAGTCCTGTCCCACGAGGACAGCCTGGCCCCTGGGGGCTCCTGCGGGGCGCTCCGGAGAGAGCCCAGGGCCTGGGGCCGTCGGGGGAGGGAGACCCGTGCTCCGCACCCAGCACCTGCCAGCAGCCCTGGATCCAGGTTAGGGACGGCCCGCCGTGAGGCCAGGACAGAGGCCAAGAGCCCTCCTTTCTGCCTTGCGTGGGGAGAGAATTACCAGAAGGTAATTAGGTCCCGGGTGGGAAGCATTTCATAACCTCTGAGACGTGGCTGTTGGGACTCCGGATGGTGGCCCAGCGACTCCAGGAGAACAAAGCGAGGCCACCGTGATTTGTTCTGGAGAACCAGATGGGAGCTGCCCACCGACGCCTACACAACACACGTGTCGGACGAGGGACGGCCGCGGCTCCGCCCTGACTTACCAGGGGAGGTGGGTCTTTGGGTCTGGGGCCCCTGGGCGACCCTGGGACAGAGACCCCTCTCAGGACGAGGACCCTGGGTGCTGGTTCTGAAAGGGCCCCGTTGTCAGCAGGCCGGCTGAACCCTGCAGCCGGAAGGCCTGGCGTGGGGGGAGCACTCTCCCCAGGAGGTCAGAAGCTGACCCCCAGGGCCCACCCCTGCTCTGGACGCTGTCAGCTGGACTGCCATCTGCACCCCCATGCCCTCCTGTTCCCGTCACCTCGGGGCCTGCCCAGCCTCTGCTCCACGTCAGCGGCGGGAGCGGATGAGCAGGAGGGGCCAGCCACAGGCCAGGGCCTTCGCTGCTGGGATCTGCACCTCGGCTCCGAGAGGCAGGGGGTCGTGGTCCTGTCAGAACCAAGGGGTGCCTGCAGGTTGTGCTCCCTCCACCACGGGGTGCATTGCTCAGTGTCTTCAGCCACGGGGGCATTGCCTGGGACTGCACCTGCTCCGGGTCTGGCCCCTGCGATGTGGACAGGAGCCTCCAGACACCTCGCGTTCCTCCTCCTTCCTTTGTAGAACACTCCATGTCCCTCCCACATAGGAAAAGATCCACCCCTGGGACTCCCCCCAGGCACCCGGACAAGTTGATACCACCTCCCCAAGGACGTCTCAGAATCCAGGGAGCACAGGTCACAGAACAGAGGCTATCGAGGTGTGAGGCCTGTGCTGCTGGACGATCCTTTCGCTTCTTAGACCTTAGGGTGATGCCCTCCAAGGACCAGAATCTGCTGAGAGCACGTTCCTTGATCCCGGCAGTGCACTGAGTGAGTCCTGACAGTGAGAAATGTCATTTCTGATACAGAAGGCAGTAAGAGCGAGTGTACACACTTGGGGAAATACTGCTCAGGATCGCTGAAGTGTGGATTTTCATCAAGGACCCCGGACACTCTCTTAAAATATCAACAGTGAAATACACGCTTCCCCCGTGTCCTGTCGGCCAGTCACGGCACTAACACGATAACATCAACGACTAGTAAATGTGAAGGTAAGAGGTGGTTAATTAATTAAAAAAAAAAAAGATGCTCTGGCTCCGAGCGCGGCTTCCCCATCTCTTTTCGCCCCGACGCGCACTTTAGATGTCGGTGCTGTTCTGCTTCTGCACGGAACCTTCTAGGCACCAGGCAGCCTGCTTCCTCCCCCCCCCCCCCGCCCTGCCCCCGCCCCCTCCGCGCTGCTGCTGCTGCTGCTGAGTGGTTCACGTCTCCTTGTGATTTCCTTTCGTTGCTTCCATAAATCATGCGTTTCTTTGCTAAAATGTTCTCTTCTTCCATTTGTTTGAAGAGGGTCCCTAATTGCTCACTGAGGTGTGCTTGTGACGCCTGAGACTCTCCGCCTAGCGCCCACGGCTGCCGCTCCGTCTCCGCATCTACTGAGTCCGCGGCGTGATTCAGTCTGAGGGATCCCTGGGTCCCGGCGCGCTGCATGATTTTCTTCGGGAACCGGCCGCTGGGGTCTTACTCTGGAGACTCTCGATGCTGTTGAATCCTCTGCGTTGGCTGCTTCCACCGACCGATGTGGCCCCTCCGCGTAGGAGGGGGAGAAGCCAGCGTCTCCGAGGCAGGTGGGGCCAGATGTGCATGTGCCACTGGCTCCATCCTGCACGAGGTGGGGGCCTTGCCACGGCTTCGGGGCGCGGGGCTCCGGCTCCTGCGGGCTCCCCAGTTCCCCTGCAGCTGCAAGTGGGAGGAATCCCTTGTCGCTGGTCCTCCCCGCCGTGGCCTCCTCTGACCACCGCGCGTGGGGCCCCCCACACCTCCTCTTGCACCACACCTGAGAGGAGCGCCAGGAAGGGCGCCTTGCTGCTGCTGGAAGGGGGTGACCGGGCAGGGCCTCTGCTGATAGCACGCGGGGTAGGGGCAGGCGTGGGCTCAGCCCCGCGAGGCCGAAGCCTGGCTCCCTGCCCGGCCTTCCCGACGCACCTGCTGGGGGCCGGGAGCCTCACATCCGCGGGGGAGGGCCAGGGTCAGGGGGTCCACGCAGGGCTGTGTGAGGCCTGCCCGGGGCCCCTCGGACTCTTTCCTGGGCCGGCAGCATAAATACTTCCAATCCTGGGCCCAGCCACCCACGTGCGGGCCGCGGCCACCAGCCCAGCCGGGCGTGACTTACCTGTCCCGGGAGCCTGCGTGTCTCTGTCTCCCCCACCACGAAGCTGCTGCGAAGCACGGGTTCTCTAAGGAGCACAGGGATTTCTGCCGACCAAAATCTTATATCCTACCCCTATTTACCCCCATTTATCGACAAAAATCTTCCGGAAGGCCGTCATTCAAGACTACCTCTCGTGAGCTTGATAAACGCCACGGTCACGCGTGAGACATTTTCCAGACTCTCGGTGTGTGAGCATCATCCGTGACGGAGCGTGAGGAGCCCGGTGCCCCTGGAGCTTCTGCACCAAGTGCAGGCCAGGCGTGGGCGCGTCCTCTGTGTGCCACCCGGGGAGCCCCCCTCAGTTACGCCCAACTTACGCTTGGAAGAGGGACTTTCCACAATTCCAAAGACACTGCGTCCTGTGACATCGACAGAAGCAGCAGGAGGGAGACCGGCACAAAAGCACGCGGGTTCTGTGAGGGCAGAGGGGACTCCACCAAGAGCCATGCAGCTGCGTGAAGGGAGCCCGGGGATCGGGGTGCAGGACGAGGGCCAGCCTGGGGTATGCCCCACCAGGGCAGGGGTTCTGAGATGGCGCATCCCTGAACAGAGAAAGGGCGTCCCTTCCCTCCCCACCCGCATCGACAAACGCACTCTGCAGGGACCCAGGGTCCAGGGAGGGGTCCAGCCATCACTGGCACCTGCCCCAGGGCCCCAGGTGGGAAGCCCCCAGGAGGTGTCAAAGCACAGGTTTTGCTTTAGGGCCAATTATTTAAATTACAGTCTTTTCAAAGAGAGCAATTGTCTTCTGAGAGGATCAGCTTTCTGGGTGCATTTATGCAGATGCAGGATGTAAAGGGGACGGAGGTGTCCCTTGCCTCCAGCCTCCCCATTCCCATCAGACTCCAGACAAAAGCAAACTCAAACTCAAGGGACATTTTCATTCCCTTGTGCTTGTTTTGTTTGTTTATTGTTGTCCTTGTTTCCCTCCATCCCATCCAAGGGAATGTCAAAGGAAAGCATCACTAATGGTGAAATGGTTTTCTTTAACCCCTCCTTCGGGTCCTAAACGTCAGAAGGGGCAGCAGCAGGGCCCTAAGGACTGCCATGTCACCCGACTCTGTGCACGCTCGGAAATGAGGCCCGAATTAATGAGATTATTCGACGTTGCTGTTTGTGACACTTCTGGGTGAGATGCGTGCACCCAGTGCACCTTCCAGAAGGGACACTCGTTTCCTCTTTTGTTTTGTTTTTCAAAGATTTTATTTGACGGGGGGGGGGGGGGGGGGGGGGGGGGGAGATCATGAGCAGGGGGAGGGGCAGAGGGAGAAGCAGACGCCCCGCTGAGCGGGGACCCCGATGCGGGACTTGATCCCAGGGCCCCGGGATCATGCCCTGAGCCGAAGGCAGAAGTTTCAACCATGGAGCCCGCTGGGTGCCCTCATGTCCCTCTTTGGGACGATGCTCGTGCACCAAGATAAACTTCCTCTAAAATAGAGCTCAAGTCAGAGGCTCAGAGGCAAAGGTTGTGAGCAGGAGGCTGTGTCACAGGGCGGTCACAGGGGATCCGGGACCCAACCCTGCATCCTAACGACGGGAATGCTCTAAGCTGCAATCACTTGGGAGTCGGTGGGGGGCCTAGGTCTCCAGCACAGACCCTCCCCCCTTTGCATTTCCTGCAGGGGTGAGAAAACGCAGCCCCCCCGACTGCGGGACCCCCCTCCCCGCCTGCGGGCGCGTGAGAACGAGCCTCACTTACCTGGGACCCTGATGCTCCTTCCCCAAGGACAGACTGAGGCGATTTGGGGAAAGATCATGATCTTCGGGCTGGAAAATATGTATCCACGAAGAGAATTTCCCGTGTCGGGTTAATTGCGTTTGTTTTAAACAAGCGCGTGTGCGGGTTTCCTCGTTTCCATCTACGCAAAGAGGCGCAACGTCCTTTCCTTCTGTTGCCTTCGGGGGACTGTGCTGCCCGACAGGCCTGGAAGCATCGCCGCTCGTCCACGGGAAGTGTGGGTGCCTGCGGGAAATTTATTTGGTGTTTTTAGAGGGAACTGAGAACTTCAGGATCCTTGATTTAGTAGAAATGACAGTGAACGATGGGCAGCCCGGGGGGCTCAGTGGTTCAGCGCCGCCTTCGGCCCAGGGCCTGATCCTGGGGTCCCAGGATCGAGTCCTGCATGAGGTCCCTGCAGGGAGCCTGCGTCTCCCTCTGCCTGGGTCTCTGCCTCTCTCTCTGTGTATCTCAGGAATAAATAAATAAAATCTTTTTAAAATTTTTAAAAAAAGAAATGACACTGAACGGGAAATCAATTTCCAATGCATTTCGAATAACAGACTGTTCATAATAAATAATGTGTCTGCTCTTTGTCCCCGGGTGTGGGGAGGGGGCTCCAAGCGCTTGGGTTTCCTGAGAGGTAGGAGTGGGCACCTTTGATATTCACGGAGGCCCTGAGTGCACATCGGAGCTCACGCTCACCAGGTGGCTCATGGCGGGACCCGGAGAGTCTCGTGGGTGGGTGTGGGGACGGTGGGTGTTGGGGGTGTCTATCCTGGAAAGACCATGTGATGACAGGGTTGGGGCCACTAGCCAGGGACAGCTGCCCCGATGTGTGGGGAGGGAGAGGCTCCGGAGACGAGGTTCAGTCACGTGGCCAACGATTCGACCGGTCACGCCTATGTGATGAAGTCCCGGTGAAACTCTGGCTACCTGGGCTCAGGTGAGTTGCCTGGTCGGCGATCTCATCACCAGACGGGAAGCTGGCATGTCCGGATGCCATGGGGTGAGCTCCCAGTTTGGGGCCTTGCCAGACCTCATCCATGGGCCTCTTTATGAGGCTGGTCCCGACTTGTACCTTTTGTGACAAAACCGCATCATAAGTGTGGCACCTGCTCGGGGAACCTGAGTCGGTCACTCCGGTGAATAACTGAAATAGCAAAGCTCAGATTTGTAGCCTGTTGGTTGGAAGTGCAGGTGGGCTGCGGGGACTCTGAGCTTGCAGCTGCCATTGAGGCAAGGGCGCTCTTGTGGGGAACATGACCTTCCCCCGTGGTGTCCGCCCCAACCCTCGGTGGGTAGCACCAGAACCGCAGTGAGGGTCCGTCAGCGACGACTCTCGCCTCCAACGATGCAGCTGCTTGGATTCACATGCTCAGAAATGACTAAAATGCTGTGTCCTGATCTCTCCTTTATAAACAACATTCAGGGGCACCATTATGCCAAGCCCTGGGTACGTCGTCCTTCCTACCGCTCAGTAGCTGATAACACGGACCCCCCCCCCCCCCCGCCCCGAGTCCCTGGCACATACGGCAGGTAGCAAACCTTCCAGTCTCGTTGGAGAAAGACGTGTACGTTTAAAACACACAGAGAACGCGGCGCAGGCAACTCAATATATGATGGCGGGATTCCCAGCAACCGGTGTCAGAGCAATTCAGAGAAGAGAAAGATCTTTTTGGTAGTGAACAGCTTAACAAGGAGGTAAAATACGGAAAATTGTAGGAATTCAATGTGATGACAGAGTTCGGGGGAGGCTTGGGGCAGAAGTGGAGAGGTCAGGTTGGTGGAGGAGACCACAGGTGGGAAAGGTGGCCGTGGCCGGAGGGGACGTAGCAGGTCGCGCTGGTGTTTAGGGCTTGATGGATGGACGAGGCTCTGTCCTGAAGTCCCCACCCCCAGAACCCAGACGAGTGCACAAGCCACGGACTCCGGGAGCGTCCACTCAGCACTTCCTAAGCAGCAAGCACCACGTCCTGCTGTGCCCATGAAGGAAATGCTGCTGGGACATTATTTTTATGGACAAGGAAACCAAGCCTTGGAGCTTTTCCAAGGTCACCACCAGTGAGGAGGTGGGAGGGGTGTGACCCTGGGTGCTCTCACCCCACAACCCACCCTCTGAACCCTGAGGGGGCAAAGATGCATCAGTGGTTCTGGAGGACGGGAGCGTGGTGAGTAAGGCCTTAGACCTGAGGCTGCGGGGCACCGAACCCAGGCGGGGGCGGCGGGTGGGGACAGGGAGGGAGAGACGGGCTAGGGATCTACATGCAGGTAGAGACCAAAGGCTCCATATGCACAACATGGAAATCATTTCGTTCGTGACTTTTATACTGATTACATATTTTAAAGAGAACATCCTAAGTAAATTCGATGACATAAAATATTATTGAAATTAGTTTCCCCCGTTTCTTTTTACTTTTGGTTTTTTAAAGTGGCTGTTAGAATTTTTTTTTTTTTAAAGAATGATATATATGGCTTGCGTCTGTCGGGGAGCAAGGATCCCCGTCCCCTTCTAGGTCCTTCTGGCTGGAAGGACGCTGACACGAGACAGGTGAATGGGAGGAAACCAGGTTTGAGGGCCCGCAGACAGGGAATCCACGCATACATGGAAATTCCAGAGCTGCTTGGATCCCAGGGGTCCAGGTGTCAGCATGGCCTCAGGAGGAGGGGCCGCGGGTCTGGGACGTCGGGGGAAGGAGCGAGAGTCCTGGGAGGGCGAGGAGGTCGGGGTCTGGTCCACATACGGTGCCCCCGTCCCCCTGACCTGGTTCCCATCACGCAGCGGTCACCCAGGCCGGCCGTGCTCCTCCTGCAGCGGGTCCTCTGTCTCAGTTCCTCATAGGCGGCTTGTCCTGGGGCTGCCGGGTGGTCTTCCCGCCAAGGTGGCCTGTCCCGGGGCCGCCCGCCCTGGGCCCCTACACATCCTGACCTCCCAAATACAAAGGGATTGTGTCGTGTTTCTGTTGTGTTCAATTTCCATTGTTCTGCAAAGTGCCATGAAAAATCAGAGCAGGAGAGGCTCCAAGAGAAGAACCAGAGGACAGAACCGTGAGGGGAGCCCGGGCCCCCATGCGGCTCAGAGCAGCACCCACAGGGGTCTCTAGACCGAGTCATCCAAGCACAAGGGGTGAGTCATTGAGAAACTCGGCTATGGGCCCCATCTTCATCCCTGCACCCTGCTGGGCCCACTGGCCGCGTCCCTCTGTTGAGGGGAGACCGATGAACCCGTGGGGCTCAGCCTGGGAGGAGGAGTGGCCTCCTTATTGCGATTGTGGTGCTAAAGGAGTTACTCAGTGTCCCTTCGGGGCTGCGTGGGCGGGGAACACCCTCCACTAGTGCCCTGAGCAGAGGCAGCCTTTCCCAACGGAGCAGATAAAACACGGGCTCCTCCGGGGCAGAATTTACCCTTTAATCTAAAGTCCCCGCATTTGCATAGAGTAGAAGGAGTGAGTCTTTCCTGTTGAGCAAATGCAGGCGGGGAACCCCGAGAACGGGCCTCCCGCAGCATTGACGCGCGTTGCACCCAGTGTGTGCACCTGCCTGCGCTGCCTCGGGCACACGTGCCTTCTGCTCTCCTGTCATGAGTGCTGGGCCCCGTGCATGCGTGGAGAGAACCCACCGACGGGGCTTGGCTCCCGGGGCGAGCGGAGGTGCCATCCCTGGATGCTGGGGCCTCAGGCACCTGCAGCTCCGGTGCCCGGGCTCTGGGGCCCGACCGCGCGGCGGGCCGTCCTCACCGCGTGCGTGGCCCATCCACCCGCTGCGGCCAAAGTCCGGGTCAGGTCGCCAGCAGGGGACTGGACACCAGGGCGTCTCCCCCAATCCTTCGCTGCTTCTGCGGGTTCGGAGGAGGGAAGAGAACGCCCACTTTCCTTCCTGATAGTTCTCCCCCTTCTTCACGCAGCAACAGGACCCTGCTCCCCTGGGAAATTCCGGGTTCCCTAGTGAGAAGCTCCGCCCTTCCTCCCGTCACCTCGGAGACCTCAGCATCTGGAGACGCGGTTCTCCCTGGCCGTGATTCTGGCCTTATCCGGGGCCCAGGTCCCTGCGAGGGAGCCGTCCTGACCGCGGCCTTGGCGTCCCGCCCGCTGGCTCGCATCACCTCTGTCGCCCGTGAGCCACCTGCACCCGTTTCGTCTCGGGGCGCCGGCATCTCTGAACGCCGAGCCCAATAGGAGCCACTTCTGTCCTCGAGGGCTACATCTGCTCGGCCTCGTACCCACCGGCCCCTCGGGTCCCACTGGGTCCCCCATCCCTCTCCTGCTTACCTTCACCTCCTTCCCACCTAGTCGGGCCCAGCAACACGTCCCTTTGTCTGAGCCCCACGTCCCACCATACTGCTGCTCAGGAAAAGCTTTCTCAGCCCCTTCCTTACCTGCCAGGCCCTGTGGGGTGTGTGTGCGGGGAACGAAGCACCTTTTAGGAAGACAACAAATGGGGGCACCTGAGTGGCTCAGTGGGTGAGCGTCTGCCTTCAGCTCAGGTCATGATCCCGTGATCCTGGGATCGAGTCCCACGTCGGGCTCCCTGCATGGAGCCTGCTTCTCCCTTGGCCTGTGTCTCTGCCTCTCTCTGTGTGTCTCTTTGAATAAATAAAAAAAATCTTAAAAAAAAAGACAATAAATTACAAATACAAGGTGCGTACAGAAGCGCACATATATAATGACAAATTACAACGAACTATACATCTAAAAATAATGACAACACAGACACGACCGCTTGCCCCCAAATATCCACCGTGTATGTATTAGCTGCCTGGCACCTCCATAACCCTTTTTCCTTTTACTACATTTCTGCTGTGTGCTCTTCCACCACGTCCCTTGACATGGCTTTACCAGACATTTTCTATGGGGAATCGAAACATGAACCTGTCTTTTCTCTAGCATAATGGATCAAAACTTGTTTTTCTTTTTTCTTTTTTTAATGGGTAGTTTAGAAACATTGCTTTCAGCTCCCAACTTCTCGGGAATGCCATGTACCTTTTTAGGACAGTTGTTAAATTTGGAAATCTCCTCAGCTGCTTTCACATGAGGACCGTAGTACTTCGGGGCATTCACACCTCCCACACAGCCATTAATCTCAAGGACCCGCCGGCTCCGTTGGCCAGTGTGTCACTGACAGACTCCTGTGGTGGTGGTGGTGGGGGGGGTTCTTATGTTTTCTTCTTTGATGGAAATGTTCCATGTCAAATAAGCAGAGAATGTAAGTATTTTCCCAGTGGGTTTATGTGAGTGCATGATTGCCATGTGTCGGGTTGATACTGAGGATTTGCACAGGTGGATTGTAGTCCTGCTAATTCACGTCCTATAGAACAGGAATTTCTATAAATTATATTTCATGTTATTTCAGACAAAAGTAATTACAGGGATCCCTGGGTGGCTCAGCGGTGTGGTGCCTGCCTTTGGCCCAGGGCGCGATCCTGGAGTCCCGGGATCGAGTCCCACGTCAGGCTCCTGGCATGGAGCCTGCTTCCCCCTCCTCCTTTGTCTCTGCCTCTCTCTCTCTCTATGTCTATCATAAATAAATAAATAAATCTTTAAAAAAAAAAGTAATTACAGATACTTTTCTATTCATACATAGGTTTGTATAATCTACTATGTATATAATTATTTTTGTTGAAATTATATGAGGTAGAATTATAATTATATGAGAATTGAAATTATATGAGGTAGAACATGTACAGAGTGAATATAGTCTATCTATCTAACCATCTATCCATCCATCTATTCAACCATCTATCCATCTATCCATCATCACCCTTCTATCCACCCATTCATCTATCATCCATCTATCCCTCCATCTATCTGTCCATCCATCTATCCATCTATCCCTCCATCTAGCTACCTATCCATCTGTCTATCCATCTATCCATCCATCTATCCATCTATCCTTTCATCTATCATCCATCTATCCATCTAACTATCCATCTATTCCCTCCACCTATAATCCATTTATCCATCTATCTGTGCATCCATCTATCTATCCTTCCATCCATTTATCCATCTATCCATCTATCCTTCCACCTATCCATCTATCTATCCAACTATCTATCCCTCTATCTATCTATCATCCATCTATCTATCATCCATCTATCCATCTATCCATCTATAATCCATCTATCTGTCCATCTATCCATCCAACTATTCATCTATCCCTCCATCTATCCATCCATTTATCCATCTATCCATCCGTCTATCCACCTATCCCTTCATCTATGATCTATCTATCCATCTATCATCTATCTATCCATATATCCATCTATCCCTCCATCTATTTACCATCCATCTATCCCTCCATCTACCATCCATCTATCCATCTATCTGTCCATCCATCTATACATCTATCTATCCATCCCTCCATCTATCTATCCATCTATCCCTCCATCTATCTATCCATCTATCCGTCCATCTATCTGTCCATCCATCTATCCCTCCATCTATCATCTATGTATGCATTTATTGATCGATAGATGGAGAACGCATATTTATGGCACACATATACGTGCACACTGTAACTGTGTACGCTCAGTCACTGAGGGTAACCTTCGCCAGGCATCCATGAAAGCTGATCCTCATCTTAGAGTTTTGACCGGATGATGGTTGGGGGAATTTCTCCCAGAGTAGCTCTGTCTCTGTACATTTCCAACCTTTCTCCTCCTCCACATCCAGACTCTGCCAGTGCTGAGGGCCGTGAGCCACGTCTACTTTGTCCCGAGCCCCAGCCATGAGCCTTGGTGTCCGCGCACCTGCGCATTCGTCACATGGGAAGGTACACTTCCTCAAAGCCATCCCTGCCCCAGGGCAGAAGCTAAGTGTAAATCTGCAAACATGCCTCATTAAGCTAATGATTTCCAATTTTAATTCTTCCTTAGTGGGATCCTAAAAATGCGTGCATCTGACCTACTACCATCACGCACAAGGGGGAGAGTGGCAGAGTTTCACAAATTTTGCAAAAAGGGGGTGAGCATGTGAGCACATCACTGGGGGCCCACCCAGGCTCTAGGACGACGAAAGCACGTGTGGCTTCATGGGGCTCCTTCTGGGGTCCCCCAGTGTCCCCGCACCCAACCTGCAGGCCATCCTGCCAGGCCTCTGCTCCCTCCTTCTGAGTGAGCCTGGTCCTTCCCACTCAGAGTCGCTGGGCTCCAGTCCTGCTCAGCGACGGCAGCCCCGCCCTCTGCAGCAGCTCCTCCCCATCCTCCCTCCCCTCCCAGCGCCTTTGTCTGCAGACTCTTTCCCTCAGCAGGTGCCCAGCGCTGTCCCCATGCCCTTCCCTGCAGAAACAAGCTTCCTGGAAGCTAATTCTCCTGTCAGGCCTTCCTTCCCATGCGCGCTTCCGCTTGACACCTGCAAGAGGCTTCAACCCTGGGGGAAAGATGTGCAGTGTGGACGCTGCTCCTCTTTCCCTCAGCCTTCTGGGGCATCTGGCAAGTGACCCCCGGTGCCCTGTGAGGAGAGCCCCCCAAATAAACCCTCTGAGCTCTTTCTTACCGTGGCCTGTCCTCTTCTTTCCCCTCCTCTTTCTTTCCTTCCTTCCTTCCTTCCTTCCTTCCTTCCTTCCTTCCTTCCTTCCTTCCTCTCTCTCTTTTTCTTTCTTTCTTTCTTTCTTTCTTTCTTTCTTTCTTTCTTTCTTTCTTTCTTTCTTTCTTTCTTTCTTTCTTTCTTTCTTTCTTCACCTTGGATGTATTCTCTTTATGCAGGCTAATATTTTTTAAAAATTTACTAACAAGGGGATCCCTGGGGGGCTCAGTGGTCGAGCACCTGCCTTCAGCCCAGGGTGTGATCCTGGAGACCCGGGATGGAGTCCCTCGTCGGGCTCCCTGCATGGAGCCTGCTTCTCCCTCTGCCTATGTCTCTGCCTCTCTCTGTGTGTCTCTCATGAATAAATAAATAAATCTTTATTTTACTTTTTTTAATAAATAAATCTTTAAAAAGTTTACTAACAAATATGAAGAACAAATGATAGCAGTTAGGGGAGGAGAGCTAACAGCAGTTGTAAGGAAAATAAGAAACAAATTCAACATGCTTATAAATATACTGGGTCAGTCTTTGATTTTTAATTAATAGACTTTTAAAAAGTAGTTTCACGTTACAGATACGGAGCAGGAAGCACAGACCCCCCACTCCCACCCCAACACCCACGCCCCCGCCATGGCCTCTACTACCCCTTGGCATTGGCGTGGCCCGTTTGTGCACGTAATGGGCACGGGCTTCCGGGCGCTCACTTCCCTCCCGCTCCTTCTGTCGGCAGTCGGGACGGCGTGTGATTGGCACGCATGTTGTCAGAGCCCATGCCTGGGACCCAGGGACGGGGCCCCACAGGGCCAACGGCAGCCACTGGCCAGGGCGGGAGCGGGCACTCCTGCTCCCACGTCCCGGCTCCCCTACTGGACCGGTGCGCAGCTTCTGGGCGCCTCACCTGCTCCAGGATCTCAGGAGCCAACGGTGCACGCCACCCCCCACACCGGGGGTCAGGCCACCCGGCCACGACCTGTCAGGGGGGTGAGCCCGTGTGCGTGAGCTCGAGGTGGGGCTTCCAGGGCGCGCCTTCCCAGCAGGACAGCCCTGGTCGCTTCACGCCTCTCAAACGTC
The DNA here is from genome assembly GCF_011100685.1 of Canis lupus familiaris. Taxonomy (NCBI): domain Eukaryota; kingdom Metazoa; phylum Chordata; class Mammalia; order Carnivora; family Canidae; genus Canis; species Canis lupus. The sequence continues at coordinate 39,814,227 of NC_049249.1, read as the reverse complement.
ATCCATGGGGTTGTGTCAAACAACTACGTCGCCGACCTGCTCCGTCTTCTGTCCTACGAGTCCCCAGCATCTCTGGAAGCATCCGCCCTCTCCTGGGGTCCCAGGAAGATGTACTGAGGGAAGGAGGCACATCCAGGACAAGGATGCAACCCCAGGAAGACAGCTCGTGCCAGACCTGGGTTAGGCCAGGAGGGGCTGTCGCTACTCAGCCAGGCTTGCTCCTTGCCCCCCGCCGTCCCCGGCTCTCACCTTCAGAATATGTCGCACTAAACCCATAGGTGTGGAAGACAAGGCCAATCCAGATCACATTTCCTTTCCAGACACATCATGGAGTGGGGGCCTGGGGAAGGGCTTGGTCACCCCGAGCTGCTTGACAACGAGCCCACAGCCCCTCCCCCTCAGCCCCGACAAGCAGGTGCTCAGGTGAAGCCGAGCTCTGAACATTGCTCCAGAGAAAGCGGCAGCAGGGGACAGGCAGTGGCACTCGCTCCATCCCCTGTGGTTGTAGCGGACGGTGGCTGGGCACGGATGACATGTCAGCCCCTGCGCGGCCACGGGGGACACCTCCCAGCCCCAGGGCGGCCTCCTGGGGACGCCTGCCCGAGCTCCTCTTCTGCAGCCCCTCACTCGACGTCCATCGTCCCGTATTCTCCTGTTTATCCTTCTCTGGCGGGCGATTCCCCTCCATCCGCCTCATCGTTTCTGCCCCCGCCTCCTGCTCAGCCAGGGACAAGGCGGCTCCCAAGGGACAAGGCTGTGTGTCTGGGCGAGGTCAGGCCTGGGGTCCAGGACGCCGGGAGAGCACCTGCCAATGCGGCCTTCTGGCCCAGCCTGGGTGGGTGACAGGGGCTCCAGGCACAGGGTGTCCATCCATCAAGGGGACGTCCCGGAGCCCGTGTCCCCCACATTGTTCCCTGTTACTCCCCGTGTCCCAGGAGCCCCAGGAAGGGGAGCGCAGCCCGGCTGTGACCAGGACGGGCCGCACGCCGGTTCTGCGTGTTTGTGGCCGTGGCCAGGGGCCTGGGGCCACGAGGAGGGTGACGGTCCTCTTGTCCGGAGAGGCTCGTCCCTAGCGAGGCTCTGGGGGCACCTGCCCATATTGCATGGGACTGTGGGGAGATAACGACCCGGGGAAGTGGGAGACCTCGCCGTGCGACACACGGTGCGGTTTGTCCTCGTGCCCCCAGAAGAAAGCCGCCCGTGAATATTCATTTGAGACTTTGAGGCTTTGGGGGTCAAATTTATTTCTTTGAGGTGTGTGGTCACACTGAGATGCGCCTTAAAGCAAATAGGAAAAAAAAATACAGGCTTATTCGGGCTTCACGATAACCTGGAACTGATCTGTGACCGATTTCCATGTTTAGCAGGAAAAAAAATCCAGTCAGAAAAAAAATAAAATTTCTGGCCAAAAAAAAAGTTCTGGCCAAACCGTGGCCATTTGCATAATTTTGTCAGATTACTAATTAGCTGGACATGTATTTTGTGAAAGTCCATCCATCGCTGACGGAGCCGAGACACTAGGAGGGCGGAGCCGTGTCTCATCCCGTCGCCGGCACCTCCAGGGTGATCTGCTCCCACCGGGCAGGAAGCAGGCACCGAATAGGAAACAGAAGACTGGGGTGCTCGGGGGCTCCGTGGGAGAAGCGTCTGCCCCCGGCTCAGCTCATGATCCCAGGGTCCTGGGATCGAGTCCCACGTCGGGCTCCCTGCTCAGCGGGGCGTCTGCTTCTCCCTCTCCTTCTGCTTCTCCTCCTTCTCTCTCTCTCGATCTCAAATAAATAAATAAAAACTTAAAAAAAAAAACATAGAAAATGTGTTCTGTTTTCCCAGTCACATGTCAAGGTGAATTTTACCTGCGGTCCATATTTGGGAGCTGTTTGTGCGGCGTCTCCAGCTCTCATAAGCTGTACCTCCAGGAAGCTGAAATGGGGGGGGGGCGGGAAGCCAAGCAAGAAATCTCTCCCTCCTCCGTCCTCCTCCTGCTGCTCCCCCTGCCTCCCTCCTCACCCTCCGACTCCCCTCCTTCTCTGCCTCCCCCCACCCCCTCCTTCTCTCCTTTTCTCTCTCCTTCTCCCCCCTCTCTCCCTCCTTCTCTCCATCCCTCTCCCTCTCTCCCTCCCTCTCTCCTTCCCTATGCCCCTTTCTCCCTCTCTCAATCCCAGTCCCAAGGAAGGACACGATGACCCTTCCCTACACCATAGACATGGGCCAGTGGCATGACAGGGGCTGGAACAGGCCTTCCCTGGGAGTCAGGGGGCCTCGCTGCCATCTGAGGTCTCCATGCAGGCGCCCTGGGCTGCCCTGGACTCAGGTGAGGTCCCCCAGGGCTCAGGATGGGGACAGAGTCACCTATCACGGGCCTGGGAGCTGCAGAAAAAGCCTTTCCTAGAGCCGGGTCACCTGGCGCAGACCCGAGGACATCCTGGGTCACCAGGACCAGCAGCGGGCCTGGCTCCCACGGCCTCTGCACAGATGTTGGCTTTCCTCCTCCTCCCGCCCTCTGACCCCTCCCTGCGACTATAATTAGTGCTCTATTGCAGGTAAGGGATCAGGAGAAGCTCAGCTGTCCCCACTCAAGTGCTCTGGCAGGTGAAGAAGGGAGACAACACATCTGTTCTTGTTGCCATGGTGACTGTAGGAAAGAGGGGTGGGCAACAGGAGCTGCGGCTTCTTGTGCCTTAGGGTTCCCTAACCCAGAGCCTTTGGCTCCCTGAGGATGGCGGTGAGGGAGGACAGGTGCAAGCCCGCCCTGAGTCCACCCAGCGTGTGCAGGATGAGCAGGGCTGCCCTGGGAGCAGCCACGGGGGAGGCTGAGGTCACCTCCTGGGGACCCCAGGGTCACTTCCATACCAGCATCTTTCTGCAGGCGCAGGACCCCAGGGACTCCCAGGTCCTCAGGAAGGGAACTGCGAGGCTCCTGAAAACCAGCTCTGTCCTGCTGCTTAAGGCAAGAGCGTCCAGTGGTGTGGGAGCCACACGGATCGGCCTGGGACACACGGGCCCCCCGGCTGCTGGCCTGGCTCCCCAGCTCTCAGGACAGCATGCTGCAGTGGGGTCAGCAAGCTTCTGCAAGCCCTGCAGCCCCAGCTCCCGAAGTGGAGAAACCCCGCGGAGTCGGTCCTTCTCAATGCCAGGTGCCCTTTCTCAGGGGAGGAGACACGGTCCCTGTGCTCGGGCAATCGGTGTGCGAGTCTCGGGGCCATGACGGGTCGCCCCTGCCCGCCTTCCTCCCCCGGCTGGGAACCTGCAGGTGGGGCAGGGGCGCTCCTGAGAACCCATCGGAGCCTCTCGTCTCGACGGACCCCCCCTCCCTCCTGTGCAGAACCGTCCGGAAAGGAGAAGCGGAGTGAGGTGAGGAGACTGGACTGCGTCCTCCCGCCAGGTGCAGGCCACAGGCCGCCCCCTTGCCCTGCGCCCCGCTGTCCTCCTCCCATCCCGGCAGCTGACAGCCCGGCCTTGCTCACCACCTAGGAGCACCCATGACCAGCCCTGGCTGCACTCGGGCCTCCGCCTCCCTGATCTGGGAGTCCTGGTTGGTCCTGGAAGGCACCCTGCAGACGGCCCCCTGACATAGCCTCTCGTGGTCTAGCTCGCCCCAGGCCAGTAGTCTCCAGGTCACGTGCCCGTCGCAGTGAGGGGCAGGGGGCCTCCAGCGGCCTGTCTGGGAGACCCCACCTGCAGGGACCGTGCTGTGGCCCATGGGTGACGCTTTCTGGGGGATCTTGGTCCCTCTGCTGCCCTAATACTCAGGCTCGCACCTTCCCTCCCTGACCCCCCCCCCCACCCCACTCCCATCTCTGCCTCTGCCCCTCCTGACTCCGGGGTGTCATATGGACACGAGGCAGAGGCATCCTTCAGGGTGCGACTGTCCCGGCGCATCTGCACCGAATCACCACCGGCTAGCTGGCTGCTGGGCAGCAGGGAGCAGTCGTTCCATCTTCCTTGACCAGAGGGAGGCTTCCAGGGCATTGAGAGGGGCGGTGGCTTATGGGATGCTGGCGTGCTCAACGCTGGGCATCGAACAGTCCAGCCCCTCAAATCCCCTTTTCATTCTTCCATTAAAAAAATGGGTCCTGATCGTTGGCTGCTCTTCCCCACCTGCTGTCATTTCTCAAAACCGCAAGCTGGTCTCTCTTCCAGCCTCGACCTGGAGGAAACCCACGAGGGTCCGGAGACGCTCCTGGCGCGCAGGCATCAGCAGGCCTCAGCAGGGGTCGTCAGCTGTCTCCCGTCCGTCCTGCGTGCCTCGGAGCCTGCGAGGGGAACAGAGAGAAATGTGGGCACTTGGGGGAGCCCTGGGGCATCGGCCCAGCCTATGCCCCCTTTACACTCCACACGGGGTGGGACGGCATCCACGGCCTGAAAAAGACCCGGCAAGCCGGGGCTCAGCCCCCTCAGGGACGACAGCCAGTGACCCCACCAAGCAAAGCAGCGGAAAGAGTGGGGGCCAAGAGGAAGGGGGAATCCGACGGGTGGAGGAGGGCGACGGGGAGGACCCGTGATGGCCTCGGTCCAAGCGCAGCTTTCGGCGCTCTTCTGAACAAGCCTCTTTGAAATGGGGCTGGCAGGGGCCCCGCAGAAGCCGCAGAAGCCGTGCTGGGAATGGGGGGATGTGAAGAGTGGGAAGAGGGGCAGGGCGAGGAGGGACGGCAGTGCAGGCTCCTGGCACCCCCCCAGCAGGTGCACGCTCCCCGGCTGCTGCTAGGGTTCACTGCCGTGACGCCGCCCTCCAACAGACGCCCTCCCTGCTGAGGTTCCCTCTGGCCCTGTCCCCCTCCTCACCCCTGTGTCCCGAGGGACCTGCCCAGTACGTCGATCGAACCCGGATCTCATCACCACTCCTTCTCGGGAGCCAGACCCGGCTGCTGCTACGCAGACTTTTACAGACTCCGGGTATTCAGAGGATTTCTTTGATTGCATCGCAAGCGTCTGCGATCCTCGCCTCCCGATGCTCCCGGTGCCAGAAAGGTGGACAGCCGAGCTATTAGCCCCCGACCATGGCAATGGCTCTAGACACTCCCAACCTGTTCTCTCCCACAGATGCACCGGGAGCTCTAAAATTAGGGCTCTGGAGGCTGATGGTGAACCTTTGACACCATTAGCATCAATATTCAAAATGCATTTCCATCCAATCTACAAAGTAACCTAAATTGCCCTGGGAAGGCAGGGCCCGCATCTGTGGAAGATGGCCTTGCTGAGCTCGCGTCCCCAGGGCACTAACCTCCCCCCACCCGCCCCCGGCAGGGTCGCTATTTGCAGAAGCTCTGGCGTGTGTCCACCAGCGCCCTCCGGGCAGCCCCGGGCAAGCACACGGCGAGCTCGGATCCGCCCCTCTGGGGCTGCGGCCGGGTTCGCGAGGACCACACCCGCCCCCGGTCCTCTCACCTCCGTTACTAATAGACTCATGGAAGATGTGGCTGGGGCGTCCAGCGGCAGCCTCTCTGGAAGGTCGACCTCGTCTCCTGGCCACCACCCTGGTCCCAAGAAGGGCTGGTGAGGAACCCAGAGCTGAGACCTTATTACGGAGCCCAGCTGGGCAGAGTCCAACTCAGCCGTGCCCCGAGGTGACCGCCCCAGGCCTCTGCTTTCTCGTTTAGGGGGGACTCGGGCACTCTCCGCCATCGGCCCTCCATCCCTTGATGTATCCATCACCCTTATTTTGAAATGTTGGGTAGACTCAGGTTCGTAACTGATGGCTGTGGCCTCAGAAGCTCTTCCTTCCTTCACCTTCCAGAAGGCACACACAGCGGGAAAGACCCACACTTTCTATTGGCTTATGAATGT